>NC_092378.1:158175381-158475381 GCF_030028105.1 Mobula birostris
GTGTCTGCTGCTGTACAGGGGTGACAGTGTACGTGTCTGATGGTGTACAGGGGGTGACATTGTACATGTCTGATGGTGTATAGCGGAGACAGTCTACGTGTCTGATGGTGTATAGGGGTTGACAGTGTACGTGTCTGACGGTGTACAGGGGTGACAGTGTACGTGTCTGATGGTGTACAGGGGGTGACATTATACGTGTCTGATGGTGTATAGTGGAGATAGTGTACGTGTCTGATGGTGTATAGGGCGTGACAGTGTACATGACTGATGGTGTACAGGGTGTGACATTGTATGTGCCTGATGGTGTAGGGGTGACAGTGTATGTGTCTGATGGTGTATAGCGGAGACAGTGTACGTGTCTGATGGTGTACAGGGGAGACAGTGTACATGTCTGATGGTGTACAGGGGGTGACAGAGTACGTGTCTGATGGTGTACAGGGGAGACAGTGTACATGTCTGATGGTGTACAGGGGGTGACAGTGTACGTGTCTGATGGTGTACAGGGGTGACAGAGAACGTGTCTGGTGGTGTACAGGGGAGACAGTGTACGTGTCTGACAGTATACAGGGGGTGACAGTGTATGTGTCTGACCGTGTACATGGGGAACAGTGTACGTGTATGACAGTGTAGGGGGGGACAGTGTATGTGTCTGATGGTGTACAGGGGGTGACAGTGTACGTGTCTGATGCTGTACAGGGGAGACAGTGCACGTGTCTGATAGTGTACAGGGGGTGACAGTGTACGTGTCTGATGCTGTACAGGGGAGACAGATCACGTGTCTGATGGTGTACAGGGGGGTGACAGTACGTGTCTGATGGTGTACAGGGGAGACAGTGTACGTGTCTGAAGGTGTACAGGGAAGACAGTGTACGTGGCTGATGGTGTACAGGGAAGACAGTGTACGTGTCTGATGGTGTACAGCGGTGACAGTGTATGTCTCTGATGGTGTACAGGGGAGACAGTATACGTGTCTGATGGCATACAGGGGGTGACAGTGTATGTGTCTAATGGCGTACAGTGGGGCCTGTGTACGTGTCTGACTGTGTAGAGGGGAGACAGTGTATGTGTGTGATGGTTTACAGGGGTGACAGTGTACGTGTCTGATGGTGTACAGGGGGTGACAGTGTATGTGTCTGATGCTGTACAGGGGAGACAGATTACGTCTCTGATGGTGTAGAGGGGTGACAGTGTACGTGTCTGATGGTGTACAGGGGGTGACAGTGTACGTGTCTGATGGTGTACAGGGGAGACAGTTTTCGTGTCTGATGGTGTATGGGGGGAGTGACAGTGTACATGTCTGATGGTGTATAGCGGAGACAGTCTACGTGTCTGATGGTGTATAGTGGTTGACAGTGTACGTGTCTGACGGTGTACAGGGGTGACAGTGTACGTGTCTGATGGTGTAGGGGTGACAGTGTACGTGTCTGATGGTGTACAGGGGAGACAGTTTACGTGTCTGATGGAGTATGGGGGGAGTGACAGTCTATGTGTCTGCTGCTGTACAGGGGTGACAGTGTACGTGTCTGATGGTGTACAGGGGGTGACATTGTACGTGTCTGATGTTGTATAGTGGAGACAGTGTACATGTCTGATGGTGTATAGGGCGTGACAGTGTACGTGTCTGATGGTGTACAGGGTGTGACATTGTATGTGTCTGATGGTGTATAGCGGAGACAGTGTACGTGTCTGATGGTGTACAGTGGTGACAGTGTATGTGTCTGACGGTGTAGGGGTGTCAGTGTACGTGTCTGATGGTGTACAGGGGAGATAGTGTACGTGTCTGATGGTGTACAGGGGTGACTGTACATGTGTGATGGTGTACAGGGGGTGACAGTGTATGTGTCTGATGGTGTATAGCGGAGACAGTGTATGTGTCTGATGGTGTACAGGGGAGACAGTGTACGTGTCTGATGGTGTACAGGGGAGACAGTGTACGTGTCTGATGGTGTACAGGGGGTGACAGTGTACGTGTCTGATGGTGTACAGGGGAGACAGTGTACATGTCTGATGATGTACAGGGGGTGACAGTGTATGTGTCTGATGGTGTACAGGGGGTGACAGAGAACGTGTCTGGTGGTGTACAGGGGAGACAGTGTACATGTCTGATGGTGTACAGGGGAGACAGTGTACATGTCTGATGATGTACAGGGGGTGACAGTGTATGTGTCTGATGGTGTACAGGGGGTGACAGAGAACGTGTCTGGTGGTGTACAGGGGAGACAGTGTGCATGTCTGATGGTGTACAGGGGGTGACAGTGTACATGTCTGATGGTGTACAGGGGGTGACCGTGTACGGGTCTGATGGTGTACAGGGGAGACAGTGTACATGTCTGATGGTGTACAGGGGGTGACAGTGTACATGTCTGATGGTGTACAGGGGGTGACCGTGTACGTGTCTGATGGTGTACAGGGGAGACAGTGTACGTGTCTGACGGTGTACAGGCGGGACAGTGTACGTGTCTGACAGTATACAGGAAATGACAGTGTATGTGTCTGACCGTGTACAGGGGGAACAGTGTACGTGTATGACAGCGTACGGGGGGACAGTGTACGTGTCTGGCGGTGTACAGGGGTGACAGTGTACATGTCTGACGGCGTACAGGGGGACAGTGTACGTGTCTGACAGTGTACAGGAGAGACAGTGTAAAGGGGGGGGTGACAATGTACATGACTGACAGTGTACGGGGGGGACAGTGTATGAGTATGACAGTGTACGGGGGGACAGTGTACAGGGGAGACAGTGTACGTGTCTGATGGTGTACAGGGGGTGACAGTGTATGTGCCTGACGGTGTACAGGGGAGACAGTGTACGTGTCTGACGGTGTACAGGGGAGAGAGTGTCCGTGTCTGACAGTGTACAGGGGGGGGACAGTGTACGTGTCAGACAGTCTGCAGGGGAGACTGTGTACGTGTCTGACGGTGTACAGGGGAGACAGTGTACATGGTTGACAGTGTACAGGGGAGACAGTGTAAGTGTCTGACAGTGTACGGTGGAGATAGTGTACGTGTCTGATGGTTTACGGGGAGACAGTGTACGTGTGTGATGGTGTACAGGGGTGACAGTGTATGTGTCTGATGGTGTACAGGGGGTGAGAGTGTACATGTCTGATGGTGTACAGGGCGTGACAGTGTACGTGTCTGATTGTGTATAGGGGAGACAGTGTACGTGTCTGATGGTGTACAGGGGGTGACAGTGTACATGTCTGATGGTGTACAGGGGGTGACAGTGTACGTGCCTGATGCTGTACAGGGGAGACAGATTACGTGTCTGATGGTGTACAGGGGAGACAGTGTACGTGTCTGATGGTGTACAGGGGGTGACAGTGTACGTGTCTGATGGTGTACAGGGGAGACCGTGTACATGTCTTTTGGTGTACAGGGGAGACAGTGTACGTGTCTGACGGTGTACAGGCGGGACAGTGTACGTGTCTGACAGTATACAGGGGGTGACAGTGTGTGTGTCTGACCGTGTACAGGGGGAACAGTGTACGTGTATGACAGCGTACGGGGGGACAGTGTACGTGTCTGGCGGTGTACAGGGTTGACAGTGTACGTGTCTGACGGCGTACAGGGGGACAGTGTACGTGTCTGACAGTGTACAGGGGAGACAGTGTAAAGGGGGTGACAATGTACATGACTGACAGTGTACGGGGGGGACAGTGTATGTGTATGACAGTGTACGGGGGGACAGTGTACAGGGGAGACAGTGTACGTGTCTGATGGTGTGCAGGGGGTGACAGTGTATGTGCCTGACGGTGTACAGGGGAGACAGTGTACGTGTCTGACGGTGTACAGGGGAGACAGTGTCCGTGTCTGACAGTGTACAGGGGGGGGGGGGAGGACAGTGTACGTGTCAGACAGTCTGCAGGGGAGACTGTGTACGTGTCTGACGGTGTACAGGGGAGACAGTGTACATGGTTGACAGTGTACAGGGGAGACAGTGTAAGTGTCTGACAGTGTACGGTGGAGATAGTGTACGTGTCTGATGGTTTACAGGGGAGACAGTGTACGTGTGTGATGGTGTACAGGGGGTGACATTGTATGTGTCTGATGGTGTATAGCGGAGACAGTGTACGTGTCTGATGGTGTACAGGGGTGACAGTGTATGTGTCTGATGGTGTACAGGGGGTGAGAGTGTACATGTCTGATGGTGTACAGGGCGTGACAGTGTACGTGTCTGATTGTGTATAGGGTAGACAGTGTACATGTCTGATGGTGTACAGTGGTGACAGTGTACGTGTCTGATGGTGTACAGGGGTGACAGTGTACGTGTCTGATGGTGTACCGGGGGTGACAGTGTACGTGCCTGATGCTGTACAGGGGAGACAGATTACGTGTCTGATGGTGTACAGGGGAGACAGTGTACGTGTCTGATGGTGTACAGGGGGTGACAGTGTACGTGTCTGATGCTGTACAGGGGAGACAGATTACGTGTCTGATGGTGCAGAGGGGTGACAGTGTACGTGTCTGATGGTGTACAGGGGGGTGACAGTGTACGTGTCTGACGGTGTACAGGGGTGACAGTCTACGTGTCTGATGGTTTACAGGGGGTTGACAGTGTACGTGTCTGATGGTGTACAGGGGGGTGACAGTGTACGTGTCTGACGGTGTACAGGGGTGACAGTCTACGTGTCTGATGGTGTAGGAGTGACAGTGTACGTGTCTGATGGCGTACAGGGGAGACAGTTTACGTGTCTGATGGAGTATAGGGGGGAGTGACAGTCTATGTGTCTGCTGCTGTACAGGGGTGACAGTGTACGTGTCTGATGGTGTACAGGGGGTGACATTGTTCATGTCTGATGGTGTACAGGGTGTGACATTGTATATGTCTGATGGTGTATAGCGGAGACAGTGTACGTGTCTGATGGTGTACAGTGGTGACAGTGTACGTGTCTGACGGTGTAGGGGTGACAGTGTACGTGTCTGATGGTGTACAGGGGAGATAGTGTACGTGTCTGATGGTGAACAGGGGTGACTGTACGTGTGTGATGGTGTACAGGGGGTGACAGTGTATGTGTCTGATGGTGTATAGCGGAGACAGTGTACGTGTCTGATGGTGTACAGGATTGACAGTTTATGTGTCTGATGGTGTACAGGGGGTGACAGTGTACGTGTCTGATGCTGTACAGGGGAGACAGTGCACGTGTCTGATAGTGTACAGGGGGTGACAGTGTACGTGTCTGATGCTGTACAGGGGAGACAGATCACGTGTCTGATGGTGTACAGGGGGGTGACAGTACGTGTCTGATGGTGTACAGGGGAGACAGTGTACGTGTCTGATGGTGTACAGGGGGTGACAGTGTACGTGTCTGAAGGTGTACAGGGAAGACAGTGTACGTGGCTGATGGTGTACAGGGAAGACAGTGTACGTGTCTGATGGTGTACAGCGGTGACAGTGTATGTCTCTGATGGTGTACAGGGGAGACAGTATACGTGTCTGATGGCATACAGGGGGTGACAGTGTATGTGTCTAATGGCGTACAGTGGGGCCTGTGTACGTGTCTGACTGTGTAGAGGGGAGACAGTGTATGTGTGTGATGGTTTACAGGGGAGACAGTGTACGTGTTTGATGGTGTACAGGGGTGACAGTGTATGTGTCTGATGGTGTACAGGGGGGACAGTGTACGTGTATGACAGTGTACGGGGGACAGTGTACAGGGGAGACAGTATACGTGTCTGATGGTATACAGGGGGTGACAGTGTACGCGCCTGACGGTGTACAGGGGAGACAGTGTACGTGTCAGGCAGTCTGCAGGGGAGACGGTGTACATGTCTGACGGTGTACAGGGGAGACAGTGTACATGGCTGACAGTGTACAGGGGAGACAGTGTAAGTGTCTGACAGTGTACGGTGGAGATAGTGTACGTGTCTGATGGTTTGCAGGGGAGACAGTGTACGTGTGTGATGGTGTACCGGGGTGACAGTGTACGTGTCTGATGGTGTACAGGGGGTGACAGTGTACGTGTCTGATGGTGTACAGGGGAGACAGTTTTCGTGTCTGATGGTGTATAGGGGGTGACAGTGTACGTGTCTGCTGCTGTACAGGGGTGACAGTGTACGTGTCTGATGGTGTACAGGGGGTGACATTGTACATGTCTGATGGTGTATAGCGGAGACAGTCTACGTGTCTGATGGTGTATAGGGGTTGACAGTGTACGTGTCTGACGGTGTACAGGGGTGACAGTGTACGTGTCTGATGGTGTACAGGGGGTGACATTATACGTGTCTGATGGTGTATAGTGGAGACAGTGTACGTGTCTGATGGTGTATAGGGCGTGACAGTGTACATGCCTGATGGTGTACAGGGTGTGACATTGTATGTGCCTGATGGTGTAGGGGTGACAGTGTATGTGTCTGATGGTGTATAGCGGAGACAGTGTACGTGTCTGATGGTGTACAGGGGAGACAGTGTACATGTCTGATGGTGTACAGGGGGTGACAGAGTACGTGTCTGATGGTGTACAGGGGAGACAGTGTACATGTCTGATGGTGTACAGGGGGTGACAGTGTACGTGTCTGATGGTGTACAGGGGTGACAGAGAACGTGTCTGGTGGTGTACAGGGGAGACAGTGTACGTGTCTGACAGTATACAGGGGGTGACAGTGTATGTGTCTGACCGTGTACATGGGGAACAGTGTACGTGTATGACAGTGTAGGGGGGGACAGTGTATGTGTCTGATGGTGTACAGGGGGTGACAGTGTACGTGTCTGATGCTGTACAGGGGAGACAGTGCACGTGTCTGATAGTGTACAGGGGGTGACAGTGTACGTGTCTGATGCTGTACAGGGGAGACAGATCACGTGTCTGATGGTGTACAGGGGGGTGACAGTACGTGTCTGATGGTGTACAGGGGAGACAGTGTACGTGTCTGAAGGTGTACAGGGAAGACAGTGTACGTGGCTGATGGTGTACAGGGAAGACAGTGTACGTGTCTGATGGTGTACAGCGGTGACAGTGTATGTCTCTGATGGTGTACAGGGGAGACAGTATACGTGTCTGATGGCATACAGGGGGTGACAGTGTATGTGTCTAATGGCGTACAGTGGGGCCTGTGTACGTGTCTGACTGTGTAGAGGGGAGACAGTGTATGTGTGTGATGGTTTACAGGGGTGACAGTGTACGTGTCTGATGGTGTACAGGGGGTGACAGTGTACGTGTCTGATGCTGTACAGGGGAGACAGTTTTCGTGTCTGATGGTGTATAGGGGGGAGTGACAGTGTACGTGCCTGCTGCTGTACAGAGGTGATAGTGTACGTGTCTGATGGTGTACAGGGGGTGACATTGTACATGTCTGATGGTGTATAGCGGAGACAGTCTACGTGTCTGATGGTGTAGGGGTGACAGTGTACGTGTCTGATGGTGTACAGGGGAGACAGTTTACGTGTCTGATGGAGTATGGGGGGAGTGACAGTCTATCTGTCTGCTGCTGTACAGGGGTGATAGTGTACGTGTCTGATGGTGTACAGGGGGTGACATTGTACGTGTCTGATGGTGTATAGTGGAGACAGTGTACGTGTCTGATGGTGTATAGGGCGTGACAGTGTACGTGTCTGATGGTGTACAGGGTGTGACATTGTATGTGTCTGATGGTGTATAGCGGAGACAGTGTACGTGTCTGACAGTATACAGCGGGTGACAGTGTATGTGTCTGACCGTGTACATGGGGAACAGTGTACGTGTATGACAGTGTAGGGGGGGACAGTGTATGTGTCTGGCGGTGTACAGGGGTGACAGTGTACGTGTCTGACGGCATACAGGGGGACAGTGTACGTGTCTGACAGTGTACAGGGGAGACAGTGTAAAGGGGGGGGGGAAAATGTACATGACTGACAGTGTACAGGGGGGACAGTGTACGTGTATGACAGTGTACGGGGGACAGTGTACAGGGGAGACAGTGTACGTGTCTGATGGTATACAGGGGGTGACAGTGTACGCGCCTGACGGTGTACAGGGGAGACAGTGTACGTGTCAGACAGTCTGCAGGGGAGACGGTGTACATGTCTGACGGTGTACAGGGGAGACAGTGTACATGGCTGACAGTGTACAGGGGAGACAGTGTAAGTGTCTGACAGTGTACGGTGGAGATAGTGTACGTGTCTGATGGTTTGCAGGGGAGACAGTGTACGTGTGTGATGGTGTACCGGGGTGACAGTGTACGTGTCTGATGGTGTACAGGGGGTGACAGTGTACGTGTCTGATGGTGTACAGGGGAGACAGTTTTCGTGTCTGATGGTGTATAGGGGGTGACAGTGTACGTGTCTGCTGCTGTACAGGGGTGACAGTGTACGTGTCTGATGGTGTATAGCGGAGACAGTCTACGTGTCTGATGGTGTATAGGGGTTGACAGTGTACGTGTCTGACGGTGTACAGGGGTGACAGTGTACGTGTCTGATGGTGTACAGGGGGTGACATTATACGTGTCTGATGGTGTATAGTGGAGACAGTGTACGTGTCTGATGGTGTATAGGGCGTGACAGTGTACATGACTGATGGTGTACAGGGTGTGACATTGTATGTGCCTGATGGTGTATAGCGGAGACAGTGTACGTGTCTGATGGTGTACAGGGGGTGACAGAGTACGTGTCTGATGGTGTACAGGGGAGACAGTATTCATGTCTGATGGTGTACAGGGGGTGACAGTGTACGTGTCTGATGGTGTACAGGGGGTGACAGAGAACGTGTCTGGTGGTGTACAGGGGAGACAGTGTACGTGTCTGACGGTGTACAGGGGAGACCGTGTACATGTCTTTTGTGTACAGGGGAGACAGTGTACGTGTCTGACGGTGTACAGGGGGAACAGTGTACGTGTATGACAGTGTAGGGGGGGTGTACGTGTCTGGCGGTGTACAGGGGTGACAGTGTGCGTGTCTGACGGCGTACAGGGGGACAGTGTACGTGTCTGTCAGTGTACAGGGGAGACAGTGTAAAAGGGGGGTGACAATGCACATGACTGACAGTGTACAGGGGGGACAGTGTACGTGTATGACAGTGTACAGGGAGGAACAGTGTACGTGTCAGACAGTCTGCAGGGGAGATGGTGTACGTGTCTGACGGTGTACAGGGGAGACAGTGTACATGGCTGACAGTGTACAGGGGAGACAGTGTAAGTGTCTGACAGTGTATGGTGGAGATAGTGTACGTGTCTGATGGTTTACAGGGGAGACAGTGTACATGTGTGATGGTGTACAGGGGGTGACATTGTATGTGTCTGATGGTGTATAGCGGAGACAGTGTACGTGTCTGATGGTGTACAGGGGTGACAGTGTATGTGTCTGATGGTGTACAGGGGGTGAGAGTGTACATGTCTGATGGTGTACAGGGCGTGACAGTGTACGTGTCTGATTGTGTATAGGGGAGACAGTGTACGTGTCTGGCGGTGTACAGGGGTGACAGTGTACGTGTCTGACGGCGTACAGGGGGACAGTGTACGTGTCTGACAGTGTACAGGGGAGACAGTGTAAAGGGGGGTGACAATGTACATGACTGACAGTGTACCGGTGGGACAGTGTACGTGTATGACAGTGTATGGGGGACAGTGTACAGGGGAGACAGTGTCCGTGTCTGACAGTGTATGGGGGGGGCAGTGTACGTGTCAGACAGTCTACAGAGGAGACGGTGTACGTGTCTGGCGGTGTACAGGGGAGACAGTGTACATGGCTGACAGTGTACAGGGGAGACAGTGTAAGTGTCTGACAGTGTACAGTGGAGATAGTGTATGTGTCTGATGGTTTACAGGGGAGACAGTGTACGTGTCTGATGGTGTACAGGGGGTGACATTGTATGTGTCTGATGGTGTATAGCGGAGACAGTGTACGTGTCTGATGGTGTACAGGGGGTGACAGTGTACGTGTCTGATGGTGTACAGGGGGTGACAGTGTACGTGCCTGATGCTGTACAGGGGAGACAGATTACGTCTCTGATGGTGTAGAGGGGTGACAGTGTAAGTGTCTGATAGTGTACAGGGGGTGACAGTGTACGTGTCTGATGGTGTACAGGGGAGACAGTTTACGTGTCTGATGGTGTATAGGGGATGACATTGTACATGTCTGATCGTGTATAGCGGAGACAGTCTACATGTCTGATGGTGTATAGGGGTTGACAGTGTACGTGTCTGACGGTGTACAGGGTGTGACATTGTTTGTGTCTGATGGTGTATAGCGGAGACAGTGTACGTGTCAGATGGTGTACAGTGGTGACAGTGTACGTGTCTGATGGTGTAGGGGTGACAGTGTACGTGTCTGATGGTGTACAGGGGCGACAGTGTACGTGTCTGATTGTGTACAGGGGTGACAGTGTACGTGTCTGATGGTGTACAGGAGTGACAGTGTACGTGTCTGATGGTGTACAGGGGAGACAGTTTTCGTGTCTGATGGTGTATAGGGGGGTGATAGTGTACGTGTCTGCTGCTGTACAGTGGTGACAGTGTACGTGTCTGATGGTGTACAGGGGAGACAGTGTACGTGTCTGATGGTGTACAGGGGAGACAGTTTACGTGGCTGACGGTGTACAGGGAAGACAGTGTACGTGTCTGATGGTGTACAGCGGTGACAGTGTATGTCTCTGATGGTGTACAGGGGAGACAGTGTACGTGTCTGACGGTGTACAGGGGGGGACAGTGTACGTGTATGACAGTGTACAGGGAGGAACAGTGTACGTGTCAGACAGTCTGCAGGGGAGATGGTGTACGTGTCTGACGGTGTACAGGGGAGACAGTGTACATGGCTGACAGTGTACAGGGGAGACAGTGTAAGTGTCTGACAGTGTATGGTGGAGATAGTGTACGTGTCTGATGGTTTACAGGGGAGACAGTGTACATGTGTGATGGTGTACAGGGGGTGACATTGTATGTGTCTGATGGTGTATAGCGGAGACAGTGTACGTGTCTGATGGTGTACAGGGGTGACAGTGTATGTGTCTGATGGTGTACAGGGGGTGAGAGTGTACATGTCTGATGGTGTACAGGGCGTGACAGTGTACGTGTCTGATTGTGTATAGGGGAGACAGTGTACGTGTCTGGCGGTGTACAGGGGTGACAGTGTACGTGTCTGACGGCGTACAGGGGGACAGTGTACGTGTCTGACAGTGTACAGGGGAGACAGTGTAAAGGGGGGTGACAATGTACATGACTGACAGTGTACCGGTGGGACAGTGTACGTGTATGACAGTGTATGGGGGACAGTGTACAGGGGAGACAGTGTCCGTGTCTGACAGTGTATGGGGGGGGGCAGTGTACGTGTCAGACAGTCTACAGAGGAGACGGTGTACGTGTCTGGCGGTGTACAGGGGAGACAGTGTACATGGCTGACAGTGTACAGGGGAGACAGTGTAAGTGTCTGACAGTGTACAGTGGAGATAGTGTATGTGTCTGATGGTTTACAGGGGAGACAGTGTACGTGTCTGATGGTGTACAGGGGGTGACATTGTATGTGTCTGATGGTGTATAGCGGAGACAGTGTACGTGTCTGATGGTGTACAGGGGGTGACATTGTACGTGTCTGATGGTGTATAGTGGAGACAGTGTACATGTCTGATGGTGTATAGGGCGTGACAGTGTACGTGTCTGATGGTGTACAGGGTGTGAC
Organism: Mobula birostris; assembly: GCF_030028105.1. NCBI lineage: Eukaryota > Metazoa > Chordata > Chondrichthyes > Myliobatiformes > Myliobatidae > Mobula > Mobula birostris. The sequence goes on from NC_092378.1 coordinate 158,186,966, forward strand.
ATTGTATGTGTCTGATGGTGTATAGCGGAGACAGTGTACGTGTCTGATGGTGTACAGTGGTGACAGTGTATGTGTCTGACGGTGTAGGGGTGTCAGTGTACGTGTCTGATGGTGTACAGGGGAGATAGTGTACGTGTCTGATGGTGTACAGGGGTGACTGTACATGTGTGATGGTGTACAGGGGGTGACAGTGTATGTGTCTGATGGTGTATAGCGGAGACAGTGTACGTGTCTGATGGTGTACAGGGGAGACAGTGTACGTGTCTGATGGTGTACAGGGGAGACAGTGTACGTGTCTGATGGTGTACAGGGGGTGACAGTGTACGTGTCTGATGGTGTACAGGGGAGACAGTGTACATGTCTGATGATGTACAGGGGGTGACAGTGTATGTGTCTGATGGTGTACAGGGGGTGACAGAGAACGTGTCTGGTGGTGTACAGGGGAGACAGTGTACATGTCTGATGGTGTACAGGGGAGACAGTGTACGTGTCTGATGGTGTACAGGGGGTGACAGTGTACGTGTCTGATGGTGTACAGGGGAGACAGTGTACATGTCTGATGATGTACAGGGGGTGACAGTGTATGTGTCTGATGGTGTACAGGGGGTGACAGAGAACGTGTCTGGTGGTGTACAGGGGAGACAGATTACGTGTCTGATGGTGCAGAGGGGTGACAGTGTACGTGTCTGATGGTGTACAGGGGGGTGACAGTGTACGTGTCTGACGGTGTACAGGGGTGACAGTCTACGTGTCTGATGGTGTACAGGGGGTTGACAGTGTACGTGTCTGATGGTGTACAGGGGGGTGACAGTGTACGTGTCTGACGGTGTACAGGGGTGACAGTCTACGTGTCTGATGGTGTAGGAGTGACAGTGTACGTGTCTGATGGCGTACAGGGGAGACAGTTTACGTGTCTGATGGAGTATAGGGGGGAGTGACAGTCTATGTGTCTGCTGCTGTACAGGGGTGACAGTGTACGTGTCTGATGGTGTACAGGGGGTGACATTGTTCATGTCTGATGGTGTACAGGGTGTGACATTGTATATGTCTGATGGTGTATAGCGGAGACAGTGTACGTGTCTGATGGTGTACAGTGGTGACAGTGTACGTGTCTGACGGTGTAGGGGTGACAGTGTACGTGTCTGATGGTGTACAGGGGAGATAGTGTACGTGTCTGATGGTGAACAGGGGTGACTGTACGTGTGTGATGGTGTACAGGGGGTGACAGTGTATGTGTCTGATGGTGTATAGCGGAGACAGTGTACGTGTCTGATGGTGTACAGGATTGACAGTTTATGTGTCTGATGGTGTACAGGGGGTGACAGTGTACGTGTCTGATGCTGTACAGGGGAGACAGTGCACGTGTCTGATAGTGTACAGGGGGTGACAGTGTACGTGTCTGATGCTGTACAGGGGAGACAGATCACGTGTCTGATGGTGTACAGGGGGGTGACAGTACGTGTCTGATGGTGTACAGGGGAGACAGTGTACGTGTCTGATGGTGTACAGGGTGTGACAGTGTACGTGTCTGAAGGTGTACAGGGAAGACAGTGTACGTGGCTGATGGTGTACAGGGAAGACTGTACGTGTCTGATGGTGTACAGCGGTGACAGTGTATGTCTCTGATGGTGTACAGGGGAGACAGTATACGTGTCTGATGGCATACAGGGGGTGACAGTGTATGTGTCTAATGGCGTACAGTGGGGCCTGTGTACGTGTCTGACTGTGTAGAGGGGAGACAGTGTATGTGTGTGATGGTTTACAGGGGAGACAGTGTACGTGTTTGATGGTGTACAGGGGTGACAGTGTACGTGTCTGATGGTGTACAGGGGGTGACAGTGTACGTGTCTGATGCTGTACAGGGGAGACAGTTTTCGTGTCTGATGGTGTATAGGGGGTGACATTGTACATGTCTGATGGTGTATAGCGGAGACAGTCTACGTGTCTGATGGTGTAGGGGTGACAGTGTACGTGTCTGATGGTGTACAGGGGAGACAGTTTACGTGTCTGATGGAGTATGGGGGGGAGTGACAGTCTATCTGTCTGCTGCTGTACAGGGGTGATAGTGTACGTGTCTGATGGTGTACAGGGGGTGACATTGTACGTGTCTGATGGTGTATAGTGGAGACAGTGTACGTGTCTGATGGTGTATAGGGCGTGACAGTGTACGTGTCTGATGGTGTACAGGGTGTGACATTGTATGTGTCTGATGGTGTATAGCGGAGACAGTGTACGTGTCTGATGGTGTACAGTGGTGACAGTGTACGTGTCTGACGGTGTAGGGGTGACAGTGTATGTGTCTGATGGTGTACAGGGGAGATAGTGTACATGTCTGATGGTGTACAGGGGTGACTGTACGTGTGTGATGGTGTACAGGGGGTGACAGTGTACGTGTCTGATGGTGTATAGCGGAGACAGTGTACGTGTCTGATGGTGTATAGGGGAGACAGTGTACGTGTCTGATGGTGTACAGGGGAGACAGTGTACGTGTCTGATGGTGTACAGGGAGTGACAGAGTACGTGTCTGATAGTGTACAGGGGAGACAGTGTACATGTCTGATGGTGTACAGGGGGTGACAGTGTACGTGTCTGATGGTGTACAGGGGAGACACTGTACGTGTCTGACAGTGTACAGGGGGTGACAGTGTACGCGCCTGACGGTGTACAGGGGAGACCGTGTACAGGGGAGACAGTGTACGTGTCTGACGGTGTACAGGGGAGACAGTGTCCGTGTCTGACAGTGTACAGGGGCAGTGTCAGACAGTCTGCAGGGGAGACGGTGTACGTGTCTGATGCTGTACAGGGGAGACAGATTACATGTTTGATGGTGTACAGGAGTGACAGTGTAGGTGTCTGATGGTGTACAGGGGGTGACAGTGTACATGTCTGATGCTGTACAGGGGAGACAGATTACGTGTCTGATGGTGTACAGGGGTGACAGTGTACGTGTCTGATGGTGTATAGGGGTTGACAGTGTACGTGTCTGATGGTGTAGGGGTGACAGTGTACGTGTCTGATGGTGTACAGGGGAGACAGTTTTCGTGTCTGATGGTGTATGGGGGGAGTGACAGTGTACATGTCTGATGGTGTATAGCGGAGACAGTCTACGTGTCTGATGGTGTATAGTGGTTGACAGTGTACGTGTCTGACGGTGTACAGGGGTGACAGTGTACGTGTCTGATGGTGTAGGGGTGACAGTGTACGTGTCTGATGGTGTACAGGGGAGACAGTTTACGTGTCTGATGGAGTATGGGGGGAGTGACAGTCTATGTGTCTGCTGCTGTACAGGGGTGACAGTGTATGTGTCTGATGGTGTACAGGGGGTGATATTGTATGTGTCTGATGGTGTATAGTGGAGACAGTGTACGTGTCTGATGGTGTATAGGGCGTGACAGTGTACCTGTGTGATGGTGTGCAGGGTGTGACATTGTATGTGTCTGATGGTGTATAGCGGAGACAGTGTACGTGTCTGATGGTGTACAGGGGAGACAGTGTACATGTCTGATGGTGTACAGGGGGTGACAGAGTACGTGTCTGATGGTGTACAGGGGAGACAGTGTACATGTCTGATGGTGTACAGGGGGTGACAGTGTACGTGTCTGATGGTGTACAGGGGTGACAGAACGTGTCTGGTGGTGTACAGGGGAGACAGTGTACGTGTCTGACAGTATACAGGGGGTGACAGTGTATGTGTCTGACCGTGTACATGGGGAACAGTGTACGTGTATGACAGTGTAGGGGGGGACAGTGTATGTGTCTGGCGGTGTACAGGGGTGACAGTGTACGTGTCTGACGGCGTACAGGGGGACAGTGTACGTGTCTGACAGTGTACAGGGGAGACAGTGTAAAGGGGGGGTGAAAATGTACATGACTGACAGTGTACAGGGGGGACAGTGTACGTGTATGACAGTGTACGGGGGACAGTGTACAGGGGAGACAGTGTACGTGTCTGATGGTATACAGGGGGTGACAGTGTACGCGCCTGATGGTGTACAGGGGAGACAGTGTACGTGTCAGGCAGTCTGCAGGGGAGACGGTGTACATTTCTGACGGTGTACAGGGGAGACAGTGTACATGGCTGACAGTGTACAGGGGAGACAGTGTAAGTGTCTGACAGTGTACGGTGGAGATAGTGTACGTGTCTGATGGTTTGCAGGGGAGACAGTGTACGTGTGTGATGGTGTACCGGGGTGACAGTGTACGTGTCTGATGGTGTACAGGGGGTGACAGTGTACGTGTCTGATGGTGTACAGGGGAGACAGTTTTCGTGTCTGATGGTGTATAGGGGGTGACAGTGTACGTGTCTGCTGCTGTACAGGGGTGACAGTGTACGTGTCTGATGGTGTACAGGGGGTGACATTGTACATGTCTGATGGTGTATAGCGGAGACAGTCTACGTGTCTGATGGTGTATAGGGGTTGACAGTGTACGTGTCTGACGGTGTACAGGGGTGACAGTGTACGTGTCTGATGGTGTACAGGGGGTGACATTATACGTGTCTGATGGTGTATAGTGGAGATAGTGTACGTGTCTGATGGTGTATAGGGCGTGACAGTGTACATGACTGATGGTGTACAGGGTGTGACATTGTATGTGCCTGATGGTGTAGGGGTGACAGTGTATGTGTCTGATGGTGTATAGCGGAGACAGTGTACGTGTCTGATGGTGTACAGGGGAGACAGTGTACATGTCTGATGGTGTACAGGGGGTGACAGAGTACGTGTCTGATGGTGTACAGGGGAGACAGTGTACATGTCTGATGGTGTACAGGGGGTGACAGTGTACGTGTCTGATGGTGTACAGGGGTGACAGAGAACGTGTCTGGTGGTGTACAGGGGAGACAGTGTACGTGTCTGACAGTATACAGGGGGTGACAGTGTATGTGTCTGACCGTGTACATGGGGAACAGTGTACGTGTATGACAGTGTAGGGGGGGACAGTGTATGTGTCTGATGGTGTACAGGGGGTGACAGTGTACGTGTCTGATGCTGTACAGGGGAGACAGTGCACGTGTCTGATAGTGTACAGGGGGTGACAGTGTACGTGTCTGATGCTGTACAGGGGAGACAGATCACGTGTCTGATGGTGTACAGGGGGGTGACAGTACGTGTCTGATGGTGTACAGGGGAGACAGTGTACGTGTCTGAAGGTGTACAGGGAAGACAGTGTACGTGGCTGATGGTGTACAGGGAAGACAGTGTACGTGTCTGATGGTGTACAGCGGTGACAGTGTATGTCTCTGATGGTGTACAGGGGAGACAGTATACGTGTCTGATGGCATACAGGGGGTGACAGTGTATGTGTCTAATGGCGTACAGTGGGGCCTGTGTACGTGTCTGACTGTGTAGAGGGGAGACAGTGTATGTGTGTGATGGTTTACAGGGGTGACAGTGTACGTGTCTGATGGTGTACAGGGGGTGACAGTGTATGTGTCTGATGCTGTACAGGGGAGACAGATTACGTCTCTGATGGTGTAGAGGGGTGACAGTGTACGTGTCTGATGGTGTACAGGGGGTGACAGTGTACGTGTCTGATGGTGTACAGGGGAGACAGTTTTCGTGTCTGATGGTGTATGGGGGGAGTGACAGTGTACATGTCTGATGGTGTATAGCGGAGACAGTCTACGTGTCTGATGGTGTATAGTGGTTGACAGTGTACGTGTCTGACGGTGTACAGGGGTGACAGTGTACGTGTCTGATGGTGTAGGGGTGACAGTGTACGTGTCTGATGGTGTACAGGGGAGACAGTTTACGTGTCTGATGGAGTATGGGGGGAGTGACAGTCTATGTGTCTGCTGCTGTACAGGGGTGACAGTGTACGTGTCTGATGGTGTACAGGGGGTGACATTGTACGTGTCTGATGTTGTATAGTGGAGACAGTGTACATGTCTGATGGTGTATAGGGCGTGACAGTGTACGTGTCTGATGGTGTACAGGGTGTGACATTGTATGTGTCTGATGGTGTATAGCGGAGACAGTGTACGTGTCTGATGGTGTACAGTGGTGACAGTGTATGTGTCTGACGGTGTAGGGGTGTCAGTGTACGTGTCTGATGGTGTACAGGGGAGATAGTGTACGTGTCTGATGGTGTACAGGGGTGACTGTACATGTGTGATGGTGTACAGGGGGTGACAGTGTATGTGTCTGATGGTGTATAGCGGAGACAGTGTACGTGTCTGATGGTGTACAGGGGAGACAGTGTACGTGTCTGATGGTGTACAGGGGAGACAGTGTACGTGTCTGATGGTGTACAGGGGGTGACAGTGTACGTGTCTGATGGTGTACAGGGGAGACAGTGTACATGTCTGATGATGTACAGGGGGTGACAGTGTATGTGTCTGATGGTGTACAGGGGGTGACAGAGAACGTGTCTGGTGGTGTACAGGGGAGACAGTGTACATGTCTGATGGTGTACAGGGGAGACAGTGTACATGTCTGATGATGTACAGGGGGTGACAGTGTATGTGTCTGATGGTGTACAGGGGGTGACAGAGAACGTGTCTGGTGGTGTACAGGGGAGACAGTGTGCATGTCTGATGGTGTACAGGGGGTGACAGTGTACATGTCTGATGGTGTACAGGGGGTGACCGTGTACGGGTCTGATGGTGTACAGGGGAGACAGTGTACATGTCTGATGGTGTACAGGGGGTGACAGTGTACATGTCTGATGGTGTACAGGGGGTGACCGTGTACGTGTCTGATGGTGTACAGGGGAGACAGTGTACGTGTCTGACGGTGTACAGGCGGGACAGTGTACGTGTCTGACAGTATACAGGAAATGACAGTGTATGTGTCTGACCGTGTACAGGGGGAACAGTGTACGTGTATGACAGCGTACGGGGGGACAGTGTACGTGTCTGGCGGTGTACAGGGGTGACAGTGTACATGTCTGACGGCGTACAGGGGGACAGTGTACGTGTCTGACAGTGTACAGGAGAGACAGTGTAAAGGGGGGGTGACAATGTACATGACTGACAGTGTACGGGGGGGACAGTGTATGTGTATGACAGTGTACGGGGGGACAGTGTACAGGGGAGACAGTGTACGTGTCTGATGGTGTACAGGGGGTGACAGTGTATGTGCCTGACGGTGTACAGGGGAGACAGTGTACGTGTCTGACGGTGTACAGGGGAGAGAGTGTCCGTGTCTGACAGTGTACAGGGGGGGGACAGTGTACGTGTCAGACAGTCTGCATGGGAGACTGTGTACGTGTCTGACGGTGTACAGGGGAGAGTGTGTACATGGTTGACAGTGTACAGGGGAGACAGTGTAAGTGTCTGACAGTGTACGGTGGAGATAGTGTACGTGTCTGATGGTTTACGGGGAGACAGTGTACGTGTGTGATGGTGTACAGGGGTGACAGTGTATGTGTCTGATGGTGTACAGGGGGTGAGAGTGTACATGTCTGATGGTGTACAGGGCGTGACAGTGTACGTGTCTGATTGTGTATAGGGGAGACAGTGTACGTGTCTGATGGTGTACAGGGGGTGACAGTGTACATGTCTGATGGTGTACAGGGGGTGACAGTGTACGTGCCTGATGCTGTACAGGGGAGACAGATTACGTGTCTGATGGTGTACAGGGGAGACAGATTACGTGTCTGATGGTGTACAGGGGAGACAGTGTACGTGTCTGATGGTGTACAGGGGGTGACAGTGTACGTGTCTGATGCTGTACAGGGGAGACAGATTACGTGTCTGATGGTGTACAGGGGAGACAGTGTACATGTCTGATGGTGTACAGGGGGTGACAGTGTACGTGTCTGATGGTGTACAGGGGAGACCGTGTACATGTCTTTTGGTGTACAGGGGAGACAGTGTACGTGTCTGACGGTGTACAGGCGGGACAGTGTACGTGTCTGACAGTATACAGGGGGTGACAGTGTGTGTGTCTGACCGTGTACAGGGGGAACAGTGTACGTGTATGACAGCGTACGGGGGGACAGTGTACGTGTCTGGCGGTGTACAGGGTTGACAGTGTACGTGTCTGACGGCGTACAGGGGGACAGTGTACGTGTCTGACAGTGTACAGGGGAGACAGTGTAAAGGGGGTGACAATGTACATGACTGACAGTGTACGGGGGGGACAGTGTATGTGTATGACAGTGTACGGGGGGACAGTGTACAGGGGAGACAGTGTACGTGTCTGATGGTGTGCAGGGGGTGACAGTGTATGTGCCTGACGGTGTACAGGGGAGACAGTGTACGTGTCTGACGGTGTACAGGGGAGACAGTGTCCGTGTCTGACAGTGTACAGGGGGGGGGGGGACAGTACGTGTCAGACAGTCTGCAGGGGAGACTGTGTACGTGTCTGACGGTGTACAGGGGAGACAGTGTACATGGTTGACAGTGTACAGGGGAGACAGTGTAAGTGTCTGACAGTGTACGGTGGAGATAGTGTACGTGTCTGATGGTTTACAGGGGAGACAGTGTACGTGTGTGATGGTGTACAGGGGGTGACATTGTATGTGTCTGATGGTGTATAGCGGAGACAGTGTACGTGTCTGATGGTGTACAGGGGTGACAGTGTATGTGTCTGATGGTGTACAGGGGGTGAGAGTGTACATGTCTGATGGTGTACAGGGCGTGACAGTGTACGTGTCTGATTGTGTATAGGGTAGACAGTGTACATGTCTGATGGTGTACAGTGGTGACAGTGTACGTGTCTGATGGTGTACAGGGGTGACAGTGTACGTGTCTGATGGTGTACCGGGGGTGACAGTGTACGTGCCTGATGCTGTACAGGGGAGACAGATTACGTGTCTGATGGTGTACAGGGGAGACAGTGTACGTGTCTGATGGTGTACAGGGGGTGACAGTGTACGTGTCTGATGCTGTACAGGGGAGACAGATTACGTGTCTGATGGTGCAGAGGGGTGACAGTGTACGTGTCTGATGGTGTACAGGGGGGTGACAGTGTACGTGTCTGACGGTGTACAGGGGTGACAGTCTACGTGTCTGATGGTTTACAGGGGGTTGACAGTGTACGTGTCTGATGGTGTACAGGGGGGTGACAGTGTACGTGTCTGACGGTGTACAGGGGTGACAGTCTACGTGTCTGATGGTGTAGGAGTGACAGTGTACGTGTCTGATGGCGTACAGGGGAGACAGTTTACGTGTCTGATGGAGTATAGGGGGGAGTGACAGTCTATGTGTCTGCTGCTGTACAGGGGTGACAGTGTACGTGTCTGATGGTGTACAGGGGGTGACATTGTTCATGTCTGATGGTGTACAGGGTGTGACATTGTATATGTCTGATGGTGTATAGCGGAGACAGTGTACGTGTCTGATGGTGTACAGTGGTGACAGTGTACGTGTCTAACGGTGTAGGGGTGACAGTGTACGTGTCTGATGGTGTACAGGGGAGATAGTGTACGTGTCTGATGGTGAACAGGGGTGACTGTACGTGTGTGATGGTGTACAGGGGGTGACAGTGTATGTGTCTGATGGTGTATAGCGGAGACAGTGTACGTGTCTGATGGTGTACAGGATTGACAGTTTATGTGTCTGATGGTGTACAGGGGGTGACAGTGTACGTGTCTGATGCTGTACAGGGGAGACAGTGCACGTGTCTGATAGTGTACAGGGGGTGACAGTGTACGTGTCTGATGCTGTACAGGGGAGACAGATCACGTGTCTGATGGTGTACAGGGGGGTGACAGTACGTGTCTGATGGTGTACAGGGGAGACAGTGTACGTGTCTGATGGTGTACAGGGGGTGACAGTGTACGTGTCTGAAGGTGTACAGGGAAGACAGTGTACGTGGCTGATGGTGTACAGGGAAGACAGTGTACGTGTCTGATGGTGTACAGCGGTGACAGTGTATGTCTCTGATGGTGTACAGGGGAGACAGTATACGTGTCTGATGGCATACAGGGGGTGACAGTGTATGTGTCTAATGGCGTACAGTGGGGCCTGTGTACGTGTCTGACTGTGTAGAGGGGAGACAGTGTATGTGTGTGATGGTTTACAGGGGAGACAGTGTACGTGTTTGATGGTGTACAGGGGTGACAGTGTATGTGTCTGATGGTGTACAGGGGGGACAGTGTACGTGTATGACAGTGTACGGGGGACAGTGTACAGGGGAGACAGTATACGTGTCTGATGGTATACAGGGGGTGACAGTGTACGCGCCTGACGGTGTACAGGGGAGACAGTGTACGTGTCAGGCAGTCTGCAGGGGAGACGGTGTACATGTCTGACGGTGTACAGGGGAGACAGTGTACATGGCTGACAGTGTACAGGGGAGACAGTGTAAGTGTCTGACAGTGTACGGTGGAGATAGTGTACGTGTCTGATGGTTTGCAGGGGAGACAGTGTACGTGTGTGATGGTGTACCGGGGTGACAGTGTACGTGTCTGATGGTGTACAGGGGGTGACAGTGTACGTGTCTGATGGTGTACAGGGGAGACAGTTTTCGTGTCTGATGGTGTATAGGGGGTGACAGTGTACGTGTCTGCTGCTGTACAGGGGTGACAGTGTACGTGTCTGATGGTGTACAGGGGGTGACATTGTACATGTCTGATGGTGTATAGCGGAGACAGTCTACGTGTCTGATGGTGTATAGGGGTTGACAGTGTACGTGTCTGACGGTGTACAGGGGTGACAGTGTACGTGTCTGATGGTGTACAGGGGGTGACATTATACGTGTCTGATGGTGTATAGTGGAGACAGTGTACGTGTCTGATGGTGTATAGGGCGTGACAGTGTACATGCCTGATGGTGTACAGGGTGTGACATTGTATGTGCCTGATGGTGTAGGGGTGACAGTGTATGTGTCTGATGGTGTATAGCGGAGACAGTGTACGTGTCTGATGGTGTACAGGGGAGACAGTGTACATGTCTGATGGTGTACAGGGGGTGACAGAGTACGTGTCTGATGGTGTACAGGGGAGACAGTGTACATGTCTGATGGTGTACAGGGGGTGACAGTGTACGTGTCTGATGGTGTACAGGGGTGACAGAGAACGTGTCTGGTGGTGTACAGGGGAGACAGTGTACGTGTCTGACAGTATACAGGGGGTGACAGTGTATGTGTCTGACCGTGTACATGGGGAACAGTGTACGTGTATGACAGTGTAGGGGGGGACAGTGTATGTGTCTGATGGTGTACAGGGGGTGACAGTGTACGTGTCTGATGCTGTACAGGGGAGACAGATCACGTGTCTGATGGTGTACAGGGGGGTGACAGTACGTGTCTGATGGTGTACAGGGGAGACAGTGTACGTGTCTGAAGGTGTACAGGGAAGACAGTGTACGTGGCTGATGGTGTACAGGGAAGACAGTGTACGTGTCTGATGGTGTACAGCGGTGACAGTGTATGTCTCTGATGGTGTACAGGGGAGACAGTATACGTGTCTGATGGCATACAGGGGGTGACAGTGTATGTGTCTAATGGCGTACAGTGGGGCCTGTGTACGTGTCTGACTGTGTAGAGGGGAGACAGTGTATGTGTGTGATGGTTTACAGGGGTGACAGTGTACGTGTCTGATGGTGTACAGGGGGTGACAGTGTACGTGTCTGATGCTGTACAGGGGAGACAGTTTTCGTGTCTGATGGTGTATAGGGGGGAGTGACAGTGTACGTGCCTGCTGCTGTACAGAGGTCATAGTGTACGTGTCTGATGGTGTACAGGGGGTGACATTGTACATGTCTGATGGTGTATAGCGGAGACAGTCTACGTGTCTGATGGTGTAGGGGTGACAGTGTACGTGTCTGATGGTGTACAGGGGAGACAGTTTACGTGTCTGATGGAGTATGGGGGGAGTGACAGTCTATCTGTCTGCTGCTGTACAGGGGTGATAGTGTACGTGTCTGATGGTGTACAGGGGGTGACATTGTACGTGTCTGATGGTGTATAGTGGAGACAGTGTACGTGTCTGATGGTGTATAGGGCGTGACAGTGTACGTGTCTGATGGTGTACAGGGTGTGACATTGTATGTGTCTGATGGTGTATAGCGGAGACAGTGTACGTGTCTGACAGTATACAGGGGGTGACAGTGTATGTGTCTGACCGTGTACATGGGGAACAGTGTACGTGTATGACAGTGTAGGGGGGGACAGTGTATGTGTCTGGCGGTGTACAGGGGTGACAGTGTACGTGTCTGACGGCATACAGGGGGACAGTGTACGTGTCTGACAGTGTACAGGGGAGACAGTGTAAAGGGGGGGGGGTGAAAATGTACATGACTGACAGTGTACAGGGGGGACAGTGTACGTGTACGACAGTGTACGGGGGACAGTGTACAGGGGAGACAGTGTACGTGTCTGATGGTATACAGGGGGTGACAGTGTACGCGCCTGACGGTGTACAGGGGAGACAGTGTACGTGTCAGACAGTCTGCAGGGGAGACGGTGTACATGTCTGACGGTGTACAGGGGAGACAGTGTACATGGCTGACAGTGTACAGGGGAGACAGTGTAAGTGTCTGACAGTGTACGGTGGAGATAGTGTACGTGTCTGATGGTTTGCAGGGGAGACAGTGTACGTGTGTGATGGTGTACCGGGGTGACAGTGTACGTGTCTGATGGTGTACAGGGGGTGACAGTGTACGTGTCTGATGGTGTACAGGGGAGACAGTTTTCGTGTCTGATGGTGTATAGGGGGTGACAGTGTACGTGTCTGCTGCTGTACAGGGGTGACAGTGTACGTGTCTGATGGTGTATAGCGGAGACAGTCTACGTGTCTGATGGTGTATAGGGGTTGACAGTGTACGTGTCTGACGGTGTACAGGGGTGACAGTGTACGTGTCTGATGGTGTACAGGGGGTGACATTATACGTGTCTGATGGTGTATAGTGGAGACAGTGTACGTGTCTGATGGTGTATAGGGCGTGACAGTGTACATGACTGATGGTGTACAGGGTGTGACATTGTATGTGCCTGATGGTGTATAGCGGAGACAGTGTACGTGTCTGATGGTGTACAGGGGGTGACAGAGTACGTGTCTGATGGTGTACAGGGGAGACAGTATTCATGTCTGATGGTGTACAGGGGGTGACAGTGTACGTGTCTGATGGTGTACAGGGGGTGACAGAGAACGTGTCTGGTGGTGTACAGGGGAGACAGTGTACGTGTCTGACGGTGTACAGGGGAGACCGTGTACATGTCTTTTGTGTACAGGGGAGACAGTGTACGTGTCTGACGGTGTACAGGGGGAACAGTGTACGTGTATGACAGTGTAGGGGGGGTGTACGTGTCTGGCGGTGTACAGGGGTGACAGTGTGCGTGTCTGACGGCGTACAGGGGGACAGTGTACGTGTCTGTCAGTGTACAGGGGAGACAGTGTAAAAGGGGGGTGACAATGCACATGACTGACAGTGTACAGGGGGGACAGTGTACGTGTATGACAGTGTACAGGGAGGAACAGTGTACGTGTCAGACAGTCTGCAGGGGAGATGGTGTACGTGTCTGACGGTGTACAGGGGAGACAGTGTACATGGCTGACAGTGTACAGGGGAGACAGTGTAAGTGTCTGACAGTGTATGGTGGAGATAGTGTACGTGTCTGATGGTTTACAGGGGAGACAGTGTACATGTGTGATGGTGTACAGGGGGTGACATTGTATGTGTCTGATGGTGTATAGCGGAGACAGTGTACGTGTCTGATGGTGTACAGGGGTGACAGTGTATGTGTCTGATGGTGTACAGGGGGTGAGAGTGTACATGTCTGATGGTGTACAGGGCGTGACAGTGTACGTGTCTGATTGTGTATAGGGGAGACAGTGTACGTGTCTGGCGGTGTACAGGGGTGACAGTGTACGTGTCTGACGGCGTACAGGGGGACAGTGTACGTGTCTGACAGTGTACAGGGGAGACAGTGTAAAGGGGGGTGACAATGTACATGACTGACAGTGTACCGGTGGGACAGTGTACGTGTATGACAGTGTATGGGGGACAGTGTACAGGGGAGACAGTGTCCGTGTCTGACAGTGTATGGGGGGGGCAGTGTACGTGTCAGACAGTCTACAGAGGAGACGGTGTACGTGTCTGGCGGTGTACAGGGGAGACAGTGTACATGGCTGACAGTGTACAGGGGAGACAGTGTAAGTGTCTGACAGTGTACAGTGGAGATAGTGTATGTGTCTGATGGTTTACAGGGGAGACAGTGTACGTGTCTGATGGTGTACAGGGGGTGACATTGTATGTGTCTGATGGTGTATAGCGGAGACAGTGTACGTGTCTGATGGTGTACAGGGGGTGACAGTGTACGTGTCTGATGGTGTACAGGGGGTGACAGTGTACGTGCCTGATGCTGTACAGGGGAGACAGATTACGTCTCTGATGGTGTAGAGGGGTGACAGTGTAAGTGTCTGATAGTGTACAGGGGGTGACAGTGTACGTGTCTGATGGTGTACAGGGGAGACAGTTTACGTGTCTGATGGTGTATAGGGGATGACATTGTACATGTCTGATCGTGTATAGCGGAGACAGTCTACATGTCTGATGGTGTATAGGGGTTGACAGTGTACGTGTCTGACGGTGTACAGGGTGTGACATTGTTTGTGTCTGATGGTGTATAGCGGAGACAGTGTACGTGTCAGATGGTGTACAGTGGTGACAGTGTACGTGTCTGATGGTGTAGGGGTGACAGTGTACGTGTCTGATGGTGTACAGGGGCGACAGTGTACGTGTCTGATTGTGTACAGGGGTGACAGTGTACGTGTCTGATGGTGTACAGGAGTGACAGTGTACGTGTCTGATGGTGTACAGGGGAGACAGTTTTCGTGTCTGATGGTGTATAGGGGGGTGATAGTGTACGTGTCTGCTGCTGTACAGTGGTGACAGTGTACGTGTCTGATGGTGTACAGGGGAGACAGTGTACGTGTCTGATGGTGTACAGGGGAGACAGTTTACGTGGCTGACGGTGTACAGGGAAGACAGTGTACGTGTCTGATGGTGTACAGGGGAGACAGTGTACATGTCTGATGGTGTACAGGGGGTGACAGAGTACGTGTCTGATGGTGTACAGGGGAGACAGTGTACATGTCTGATGGTGTACAGGGGGTGACAGTGTACGTGTCTGATGGTGTACAGGGGTGACAGAGAACGTGTCTGGTGGTGTACAGGGGAGACAGTGTACGTGTCTGACAGTATACAGGGGGTGACAGTGTATGTGTCTGACCGTGTACATGGGGAACAGTGTACGTGTATGACAGTGTAGGGGGGGACAGTGTATGTGTCTGGCGGTGTACAGGGGTGACAGTGTACGTGTCTGACGGCGTACAGGGGGACAGTGTACGTGTCTGACAGTGTACAGGGGAGACAGTGTAAAGGGGGGGTGAAAATGTACATGACTGACAGTGTACAGGGGGGACAGTGTACGTGTATGACAGTGTACGGGGGACAGTGTACAGGGGAGACAGTGTACGTGTCTGATGGTATACAGGGGGTGACAGTGTACGCGCCTGATGGTGTACAGGGGAGACAGTGTACGTGTCAGGCAGTCTGCAGGGGAGACGGTGTACATTTCTGACGGTGTACAGGGGAGACAGTGTACATGGCTGACAGTGTACAGGGGAGACAGTGTAAGTGTCTGACAGTGTACGGTGGAGATAGTGTACGTGTCTGATGGTTTGCAGGGGAGACAGTGTACGTGTGTGATGGTGTACCGGGGTGACAGTGTACGTGTCTGATGGTGTACAGGGGGTGACAGTGTACGTGTCTGATGGTGTACAGGGGAGACAGTTTTCGTGTCTGATGGTGTATAGGGGGTGACAGTGTACGTGTCTGCTGCTGTACAGGGGTGACAGTGTACGTGTCTGATGGTGTACAGGGGGTGACATTGTACATGTCTGATGGTGTATAGCGGAGACAGTCTACGTGTCTGATGGTGTATAGGGGTTGACAGTGTACGTGTCTGACGGTGTACAGGGGTGACAGTGTACGTGTCTGATGGTGTACAGGGGGTGACATTATACGTGTCTGATGGTGTATAGTGGAGATAGTGTACGTGTCTGATGGTGTATAGGGCGTGACAGTGTACATGACTGATGGTGTACAGGGTGTGACATTGTATGTGCCTGATGGTGTAGGGGTGACAGTGTATGTGTCTGATGGTGTATAGCGGAGACAGTGTACGTGTCTGATGGTGTACAGGGGAGACAGTGTACATGTCTGATGGTGTACAGGGGGTGACAGAGTACGTGTCTGATGGTGTACAGGGGAGACAGTGTACATGTCTGATGGTGTACAGGGGGTGACAGTGTACGTGTCTGATGGTGTACAGGGGTGACAGAGAACGTGTCTGGTGGTGTACAGGGGAGACAGTGTACGTGTCTGACAGTATACAGGGGGTGACAGTGTATGTGTCTGACCGTGTACATGGGGAACAGTGTACGTGTATGACAGTGTAGGGGGGGACAGTGTATGTGTCTGATGGTGTACAGGGGGTGACAGTGTACGTGTCTGATGCTGTACAGGGGAGACAGTGCACGTGTCTGATAGTGTACAGGGGGTGACAGTGTACGTGTCTGATGCTGTACAGGGGAGACAGATCACGTGTCTGATGGTGTACAGGGGGGTGACAGTACGTGTCTGATGGTGTACAGGGGAGACAGTGTACGTGTCTGAAGGTGTACAGGGAAGACAGTGTACGTGGCTGATGGTGTACAGGGAAGACAGTGTACGTGTCTGATGGTGTACAGCGGTGACAGTGTATGTCTCTGATGGTGTACAGGGGAGACAGTATACGTGTCTGATGGCATACAGGGGGTGACAGTGTATGTGTCTAATGGCGTACAGTGGGGCCTGTGTACGTGTCTGACTGTGTAGAGGGGAGACAGTGTATGTGTGTGATGGTTTACAGGGGTGACAGTGTACGTGTCTGATGGTGTACAGGGGGTGACAGTGTATGTGTCTGATGCTGTACAGGGGAGACAGATTACGTCTCTGATGGTGTAGAGGGGTGACAGTGTACGTGTCTGATGGTGTACAGGGGGTGACAGTGTACGTGTCTGATGGTGTACAGGGGAGACAGTTTTCGTGTCTGATGGTGTATGGGGGGAGTGACAGTGTACATGTCTGATGGTGTATAGCGGAGACAGTCTACGTGTCTGATGGTGTATAGTGGTTGACAGTGTACGTGTCTGACGGTGTACAGGGGTGACAGTGTACGTGTCTGATGGTGTAGGGGTGACAGTGTACGTGTCTGATGGTGTACAGGGGAGACAGTTTACGTGTCTGATGGAGTATGGGGGGAGTGACAGTCTATGTGTCTGCTGCTGTACAGGGGTGACAGTGTACGTGTCTGATGGTGTACAGGGGGTGACATTGTACGTGTCTGATGTTGTATAGTGGAGACAGTGTACATGTCTGATGGTGTATAGGGCGTGACAGTGTACGTGTCTGATGGTGTACAGGGTGTGACATTGTATGTGTCTGATGGTGTATAGCGGAGACAGTGTACGTGTCTGATGGTGTACAGTGGTGACAGTGTATGTGTCTGACGGTGTAGGGGTGTCAGTGTACGTGTCTGATGGTGTACAGGGGAGATAGTGTACGTGTCTGATGGTGTACAGGGGTGACTGTACATGTGTGATGGTGTACAGGGGGTGACAGTGTATGTGTCTGATGGTGTATAGCGGAGACAGTGTATGTGTCTGATGGTGTACAGGGGAGACAGTGTACGTGTCTGATGGTGTACAGGGGAGACAGTGTACGTGTCTGATGGTGTACAGGGGGTGACAGTGTACGTGTCTGATGGTGTACAGGGGAGACAGTGTACATGTCTGATGATGTACAGGGGGTGACAGTGTATGTGTCTGATGGTGTACAGGGGGTGACAGAGAACGTGTCTGGTGGTGTACAGGGGAGACAGTGTACATGTCTGATGGTGTACAGGGGAGACAGTGTACATGTCTGATGATGTACAGGGGGTGACAGTGTATGTGTCTGATGGTGTACAGGGGGTGACAGAGAACGTGTCTGGTGGTGTACAGGGGAGACAGTGTGCATGTCTGATGGTGTACAGGGGGTGACAGTGTACATGTCTGATGGTGTACAGGGGGTGACCGTGTACGGGTCTGATGGTGTACAGGGGAGACAGTGTACATGTCTGATGGTGTACAGGGGGTGACAGTGTACATGTCTGATGGTGTACAGGGGGTGACCGTGTACGTGTCTGATGGTGTACAGGGGAGACAGTGTACGTGTCTGACGGTGTACAGGCGGGACAGTGTACGTGTCTGACAGTATACAGGAAATGACAGTGTATGTGTCTGACCGTGTACAGGGGGAACAGTGTACGTGTATGACAGCGTACGGGGGGACAGTGTACGTGTCTGGCGGTGTACAGGGGTGACAGTGTACATGTCTGACGGCGTACAGGGGGACAGTGTACGTGTCTGACAGTGTACAGGAGAGACAGTGTAAAGGGGGGGGTGACAATGTACATGACTGACAGTGTACGGGGGGGACAGTGTATGAGTATGACAGTGTACGGGGGGACAGTGTACAGGGGAGACAGTGTACGTGTCTGATGGTGTACAGGGGGTGACAGTGTATGTGCCTGACGGTGTACAGGGGAGACAGTGTACGTGTCTGACGGTGTACAGGGGAGAGAGTGTCCGTGTCTGACAGTGTACAGGGGGGGGACAGTGTACGTGTCAGACAGTCTGCAGGGGAGACTGTGTACGTGTCTGACGGTGTACAGGGGAGACAGTGTACATGGTTGACAGTGTACAGGGGAGACAGTGTAAGTGTCTGACAGTGTACGGTGGAGATAGTGTACGTGTCTGATGGTTTACGGGGAGACAGTGTACGTGTGTGATGGTGTACAGGGGTGACAGTGTATGTGTCTGATGGTGTACAGGGGGTGAGAGTGTACATGTCTGATGGTGTACAGGGCGTGACAGTGTACGTGTCTGATTGTGTATAGGGGAGACAGTGTACGTGTCTGATGGTGTACAGGGGGTGACAGTGTACATGTCTGATGGTGTACAGGGGGTGACAGTGTACGTGCCTGATGCTGTACAGGGGAGACAGATTACGTGTCTGATGGTGTACAGGGGAGACAGTGTACGTGTCTGATGGTGTACAGGGGGTGACAGTGTACGTGTCTGATGGTGTACAGGGGAGACCGTGTACATGTCTTTTGGTGTACAGGGGAGACAGTGTACGTGTCTGACGGTGTACAGGCGGGACAGTGTACGTGTCTGACAGTATACAGGGGGTGACAGTGTGTGTGTCTGACCGTGTACAGGGGGAACAGTGTACGTGTATGACAGCGTACGGGGGGACAGTGTACGTGTCTGGCGGTGTACAGGGTTGACAGTGTACGTGTCTGACGGCGTACAGGGGGACAGTGTACGTGTCTGACAGTGTACAGGGGAGACAGTGTAAAGGGGGTGACAATGTACATGACTGACAGTGTACGGGGGGGACAGTGTATGTGTATGACAGTGTACGGGGGGACAGTGTACAGGGGAGACAGTGTACGTGTCTGATGGTGTGCAGGGGGTGACAGTGTATGTGCCTGACGGTGTACAGGGGAGACAGTGTACGTGTCTGACGGTGTACAGGGGAGACAGTGTCCGTGTCTGACAGTGTACAGGGGGGGGGGGGAGGACAGTGTACGTGTCAGACAGTCTGCAGGGGAGACTGTGTACGTGTCTGACGGTGTACAGGGGAGACAGTGTACATGGTTGACAGTGTACAGGGGAGACAGTGTAAGTGTCTGACAGTGTACGGTGGAGATAGTGTACGTGTCTGATGGTTTACAGGGGAGACAGTGTACGTGTGTGATGGTGTACAGGGGGTGACATTGTATGTGTCTGATGGTGTATAGCGGAGACAGTGTACGTGTCTGATGGTGTACAGGGGTGACAGTGTATGTGTCTGATGGTGTACAGGGGGTGAGAGTGTACATGTCTGATGGTGTACAGGGCGTGACAGTGTACGTGTCTGATTGTGTATAGGGTAGACAGTGTACATGTCTGATGGTGTACAGTGGTGACAGTGTACGTGTCTGATGGTGTACAGGGGTGACAGTGTACGTGTCTGATGGTGTACCGGGGGTGACAGTGTACGTGCCTGATGCTGTACAGGGGAGACAGATTACGTGTCTGATGGTGTACAGGGGAGACAGTGTACGTGTCTGATGGTGTACAGGGGGTGACAGTGTACGTGTCTGATGCTGTACAGGGGAGACAGATTACGTGTCTGATGGTGCAGAGGGGTGACAGTGTACGTGTCTGATGGTGTACAGGGGGGTGACAGTGTACGTGTCTGACGGTGTACAGGGGTGACAGTCTACGTGTCTGATGGTTTACAGGGGGTTGACAGTGTACGTGTCTGATGGTGTACAGGGGGGTGACAGTGTACGTGTCTGACGGTGTACAGGGGTGACAGTCTACGTGTCTGATGGTGTAGGAGTGACAGTGTACGTGTCTGATGGCGTACAGGGGAGACAGTTTACGTGTCTGATGGAGTATAGGGGGGAGTGACAGTCTATGTGTCTGCTGCTGTACAGGGGTGACAGTGTACGTGTCTGATGGTGTACAGGGGGTGACATTGTTCATGTCTGATGGTGTACAGGGTGTGACATTGTATATGTCTGATGGTGTATAGCGGAGACAGTGTACGTGTCTGATGGTGTACAGTGGTGACAGTGTACGTGTCTGACGGTGTAGGGGTGACAGTGTACGTGTCTGATGGTGTACAGGGGAGATAGTGTACGTGTCTGATGGTGAACAGGGGTGACTGTACGTGTGTGATGGTGTACAGGGGGTGACAGTGTATGTGTCTGATGGTGTATAGCGGAGACAGTGTACGTGTCTGATGGTGTACAGGATTGACAGTTTATGTGTCTGATGGTGTACAGGGGGTGACAGTGTACGTGTCTGATGCTGTACAGGGGAGACAGTGCACGTGTCTGATAGTGTACAGGGGGTGACAGTGTACGTGTCTGATGCTGTACAGGGGAGACAGATCACGTGTCTGATGGTGTACAGGGGGG
The DNA here is from genome assembly GCF_030028105.1 of Mobula birostris. Classification (NCBI taxonomy): domain Eukaryota; kingdom Metazoa; phylum Chordata; class Chondrichthyes; order Myliobatiformes; family Myliobatidae; genus Mobula; species Mobula birostris. Next base: position 158,207,920 of record NC_092378.1, read on the forward strand.
TGACAGTACGTGTCTGATGGTGTACAGGGGAGACAGTGTACGTGTCTGATGGTGTACAGGGGGTGACAGTGTACGTGTCTGAAGGTGTACAGGGAAGACAGTGTACGTGGCTGATGGTGTACAGGGAAGACAGTGTACGTGTCTGATGGTGTACAGCGGTGACAGTGTATGTCTCTGATGGTGTACAGGGGAGACAGTATACGTGTCTGATGGCATACAGGGGGTGACAGTGTATGTGTCTAATGGCGTACAGTGGGGCCTGTGTACGTGTCTGACTGTGTAGAGGGGAGACAGTGTATGTGTGTGATGGTTTACAGGGGAGACAGTGTACGTGTTTGATGGTGTACAGGGGTGACAGTGTATGTGTCTGATGGTGTACAGGGGGGACAGTGTACGTGTATGACAGTGTACGGGGGACAGTGTACAGGGGAGACAGTATACGTGTCTGATGGTATACAGGGGGTGACAGTGTACGCGCCTGACGGTGTACAGGGGAGACAGTGTACGTGTCAGGCAGTCTGCAGGGGAGACGGTGTACATGTCTGACGGTGTACAGGGGAGACAGTGTACATGGCTGACAGTGTACAGGGGAGACAGTGTAAGTGTCTGACAGTGTACGGTGGAGATAGTGTACGTGTCTGATGGTTTGCAGGGGAGACAGTGTACGTGTGTGATGGTGTACCGGGGTGACAGTGTACGTGTCTGATGGTGTACAGGGGGTGACAGTGTACGTGTCTGATGGTGTACAGGGGAGACAGTTTTCGTGTCTGATGGTGTATAGGGGGTGACAGTGTACGTGTCTGCTGCTGTACAGGGGTGACAGTGTACGTGTCTGATGGTGTACAGGGGGTGACATTGTACATGTCTGATGGTGTATAGCGGAGACAGTCTACGTGTCTGATGGTGTATAGGGGTTGACAGTGTACGTGTCTGACGGTGTACAGGGGTGACAGTGTACGTGTCTGATGGTGTACAGGGGGTGACATTATACGTGTCTGATGGTGTATAGTGGAGACAGTGTACGTGTCTGATGGTGTATAGGGCGTGACAGTGTACATGCCTGATGGTGTACAGGGTGTGACATTGTATGTGCCTGATGGTGTAGGGGTGACAGTGTATGTGTCTGATGGTGTATAGCGGAGACAGTGTACGTGTCTGATGGTGTACAGGGGAGACAGTGTACATGTCTGATGGTGTACAGGGGGTGACAGAGTACGTGTCTGATGGTGTACAGGGGAGACAGTGTACATGTCTGATGGTGTACAGGGGGTGACAGTGTACGTGTCTGATGGTGTACAGGGGTGACAGAGAACGTGTCTGGTGGTGTACAGGGGAGACAGTGTACGTGTCTGACAGTATACAGGGGGTGACAGTGTATGTGTCTGACCGTGTACATGGGGAACAGTGTACGTGTATGACAGTGTAGGGGGGGACAGTGTATGTGTCTGATGGTGTACAGGGGGTGACAGTGTACGTGTCTGATGCTGTACAGGGGAGACAGTGCACGTGTCTGATAGTGTACAGGGGGTGACAGTGTACGTGTCTGATGCTGTACAGGGGAGACAGATCACGTGTCTGATGGTGTACAGGGGGGTGACAGTACGTGTCTGATGGTGTACAGGGGAGACAGTGTACGTGTCTGAAGGTGTACAGGGAAGACAGTGTACGTGGCTGATGGTGTACAGGGAAGACAGTGTACGTGTCTGATGGTGTACAGCGGTGACAGTGTATGTCTCTGATGGTGTACAGGGGAGACAGTATACGTGTCTGATGGCATACAGGGGGTGACAGTGTATGTGTCTAATGGCGTACAGTGGGGCCTGTGTACGTGTCTGACTGTGTAGAGGGGAGACAGTGTATGTGTGTGATGGTTTACAGGGGTGACAGTGTACGTGTCTGATGGTGTACAGGGGGTGACAGTGTACGTGTCTGATGCTGTACAGGGGAGACAGTTTTCGTGTCTGATGGTGTATAGGGGGGAGTGACAGTGTACGTGCCTGCTGCTGTACAGAGGTGATAGTGTACGTGTCTGATGGTGTACAGGGGGTGACATTGTACATGTCTGATGGTGTATAGCGGAGACAGTCTACGTGTCTGATGGTGTAGGGGTGACAGTGTACGTGTCTGATGGTGTACAGGGGAGACAGTTTACGTGTCTGATGGAGTATGGGGGGAGTGACAGTCTATCTGTCTGCTGCTGTACAGGGGTGATAGTGTACGTGTCTGATGGTGTACAGGGGGTGACATTGTACGTGTCTGATGGTGTATAGTGGAGACAGTGTACGTGTCTGATGGTGTATAGGGCGTGACAGTGTACGTGTCTGATGGTGTACAGGGTGTGACATTGTATGTGTCTGATGGTGTATAGCGGAGACAGTGTACGTGTCTGACAGTATACAGCGGGTGACAGTGTATGTGTCTGACCGTGTACATGGGGAACAGTGTACGTGTATGACAGTGTAGGGGGGGACAGTGTATGTGTCTGGCGGTGTACAGGGGTGACAGTGTACGTGTCTGACGGCATACAGGGGGACAGTGTACGTGTCTGACAGTGTACAGGGGAGACAGTGTAAAGGGGGGGGGGGAAATGTACATGACTGACAGTGTACAGGGGGGACAGTGTACGTGTATGACAGTGTACGGGGGACAGTGTACAGGGGAGACAGTGTACGTGTCTGATGGTATACAGGGGGTGACAGTGTACGCGCCTGACGGTGTACAGGGGAGACAGTGTACGTGTCAGACAGTCTGCAGGGGAGACGGTGTACATGTCTGACGGTGTACAGGGGAGACAGTGTACATGGCTGACAGTGTACAGGGGAGACAGTGTAAGTGTCTGACAGTGTACGGTGGAGATAGTGTACGTGTCTGATGGTTTGCAGGGGAGACAGTGTACGTGTGTGATGGTGTACCGGGGTGACAGTGTACGTGTCTGATGGTGTACAGGGGGTGACAGTGTACGTGTCTGATGGTGTACAGGGGAGACAGTTTTCGTGTCTGATGGTGTATAGGGGGTGACAGTGTACGTGTCTGCTGCTGTACAGGGGTGACAGTGTACGTGTCTGATGGTGTATAGCGGAGACAGTCTACGTGTCTGATGGTGTATAGGGGTTGACAGTGTACGTGTCTGACGGTGTACAGGGGTGACAGTGTACGTGTCTGATGGTGTACAGGGGGTGACATTATACGTGTCTGATGGTGTATAGTGGAGACAGTGTACGTGTCTGATGGTGTATAGGGCGTGACAGTGTACATGACTGATGGTGTACAGGGTGTGACATTGTATGTGCCTGATGGTGTATAGCGGAGACAGTGTACGTGTCTGATGGTGTACAGGGGGTGACAGAGTACGTGTCTGATGGTGTACAGGGGAGACAGTATTCATGTCTGATGGTGTACAGGGGGTGACAGTGTACGTGTCTGATGGTGTACAGGGGGTGACAGAGAACGTGTCTGGTGGTGTACAGGGGAGACAGTGTACGTGTCTGACGGTGTACAGGGGAGACCGTGTACATGTCTTTTGTGTACAGGGGAGACAGTGTACGTGTCTGACGGTGTACAGGGGGAACAGTGTACGTGTATGACAGTGTAGGGGGGGTGTACGTGTCTGGCGGTGTACAGGGGTGACAGTGTGCGTGTCTGACGGCGTACAGGGGGACAGTGTACGTGTCTGTCAGTGTACAGGGGAGACAGTGTAAAAGGGGGGTGACAATGCACATGACTGACAGTGTACAGGGGGGACAGTGTACGTGTATGACAGTGTACAGGGAGGAACAGTGTACGTGTCAGACAGTCTGCAGGGGAGATGGTGTACGTGTCTGACGGTGTACAGGGGAGACAGTGTACATGGCTGACAGTGTACAGGGGAGACAGTGTAAGTGTCTGACAGTGTATGGTGGAGATAGTGTACGTGTCTGATGGTTTACAGGGGAGACAGTGTACATGTGTGATGGTGTACAGGGGGTGACATTGTATGTGTCTGATGGTGTATAGCGGAGACAGTGTACGTGTCTGATGGTGTACAGGGGTGACAGTGTATGTGTCTGATGGTGTACAGGGGGTGAGAGTGTACATGTCTGATGGTGTACAGGGCGTGACAGTGTACGTGTCTGATTGTGTATAGGGGAGACAGTGTACGTGTCTGGCGGTGTACAGGGGTGACAGTGTACGTGTCTGACGGCGTACAGGGGGACAGTGTACGTGTCTGACAGTGTACAGGGGAGACAGTGTAAAGGGGGGTGACAATGTACATGACTGACAGTGTACCGGTGGGACAGTGTACGTGTATGACAGTGTATGGGGGACAGTGTACAGGGGAGACAGTGTCCGTGTCTGACAGTGTATGGGGGGGGCAGTGTACGTGTCAGACAGTCTACAGAGGAGACGGTGTACGTGTCTGGCGGTGTACAGGGGAGACAGTGTACATGGCTGACAGTGTACAGGGGAGACAGTGTAAGTGTCTGACAGTGTACAGTGGAGATAGTGTATGTGTCTGATGGTTTACAGGGGAGACAGTGTACGTGTCTGATGGTGTACAGGGGGTGACATTGTATGTGTCTGATGGTGTATAGCGGAGACAGTGTACGTGTCTGATGGTGTACAGGGGGTGACAGTGTACGTGTCTGATGGTGTACAGGGGGTGACAGTGTACGTGCCTGATGCTGTACAGGGGAGACAGATTACGTCTCTGATGGTGTAGAGGGGTGACAGTGTAAGTGTCTGATAGTGTACAGGGGGTGACAGTGTACGTGTCTGATGGTGTACAGGGGAGACAGTTTACGTGTCTGATGGTGTATAGGGGATGACATTGTACATGTCTGATCGTGTATAGCGGAGACAGTCTACATGTCTGATGGTGTATAGGGGTTGACAGTGTACGTGTCTGACGGTGTACAGGGTGTGACATTGTTTGTGTCTGATGGTGTATAGCGGAGACAGTGTACGTGTCAGATGGTGTACAGTGGTGACAGTGTACGTGTCTGATGGTGTAGGGGTGACAGTGTACGTGTCTGATGGTGTACAGGGGCGACAGTGTACGTGTCTGATTGTGTACAGGGGTGACAGTGTACGTGTCTGATGGTGTACAGGAGTGACAGTGTACGTGTCTGATGGTGTACAGGGGAGACAGTTTTCGTGTCTGATGGTGTATAGGGGGGTGATAGTGTACGTGTCTGCTGCTGTACAGTGGTGACAGTGTACGTGTCTGATGGTGTACAGGGGAGACAGTGTACGTGTCTGATGGTGTACAGGGGAGACAGTTTACGTGGCTGACGGTGTACAGGGAAGACAGTGTACGTGTCTGATGGTGTACAGCGGTGACAGTGTATGTCTCTGATGGTGTACAGGGGAGACAGTGTACGTGTCTGACGGTGTACAGGGGGGGACAGTGTACGTGTATGACAGTGTACAGGGAGGAACAGTGTACGTGTCAGACAGTCTGCAGGGGAGATGGTGTACGTGTCTGACGGTGTACAGGGGAGACAGTGTACATGGCTGACAGTGTACAGGGGAGACAGTGTAAGTGTCTGACAGTGTATGGTGGAGATAGTGTACGTGTCTGATGGTTTACAGGGGAGACAGTGTACATGTGTGATGGTGTACAGGGGGTGACATTGTATGTGTCTGATGGTGTATAGCGGAGACAGTGTACGTGTCTGATGGTGTACAGGGGTGACAGTGTATGTGTCTGATGGTGTACAGGGGGTGAGAGTGTACATGTCTGATGGTGTACAGGGCGTGACAGTGTACGTGTCTGATTGTGTATAGGGGAGACAGTGTACGTGTCTGGCGGTGTACAGGGGTGACAGTGTACGTGTCTGACGGCGTACAGGGGGACAGTGTACGTGTCTGACAGTGTACAGGGGAGACAGTGTAAAGGGGGGTGACAATGTACATGACTGACAGTGTACCGGTGGGACAGTGTACGTGTATGACAGTGTATGGGGGACAGTGTACAGGGGAGACAGTGTCCGTGTCTGACAGTGTATGGGGGGGGGCAGTGTACGTGTCAGACAGTCTACAGAGGAGACGGTGTACGTGTCTGGCGGTGTACAGGGGAGACAGTGTACATGGCTGACAGTGTACAGGGGAGACAGTGTAAGTGTCTGACAGTGTACAGTGGAGATAGTGTATGTGTCTGATGGTTTACAGGGGAGACAGTGTACGTGTCTGATGGTGTACAGGGGGTGACATTGTATGTGTCTGATGGTGTATAGCGGAGACAGTGTACGTGTCTGATGGTGTACAGGGGGTGACATTGTACGTGTCTGATGGTGTATAGTGGAGACAGTGTACATGTCTGATGGTGTATAGGGCGTGACAGTGTACGTGTCTGATGGTGTACAGGGTGTGACATTGTATGTGTCTGATGGTGTATAGCGGAGACAGTGTACGTGTCTGATGGTGTACAGTGGTGACAGTGTATGTGTCTGACGGTGTAGGGGTGTCAGTGTACGTGTCTGATGGTGTACAGGGGAGATAGTGTACGTGTCTGATGGTGTACAGGGGTGACTGTACATGTGTGATGGTGTACAGGGGGTGACAGTGTATGTGTCTGATGGTGTATAGCGGAGACAGTGTACGTGTCTGATGGTGTACAGGGGAGACAGTGTACGTGTCTGATGGTGTACAGGGGAGACAGTGTACGTGTCTGATGGTGTACAGGGGGTGACAGTGTACGTGTCTGATGGTGTACAGGGGAGACAGTGTACATGTCTGATGATGTACAGGGGGTGACAGTGTATGTGTCTGATGGTGTACAGGGGGTGACAGAGAACGTGTCTGGTGGTGTACAGGGGAGACAGTGTACATGTCTGATGGTGTACAGGGGAGACAGTGTACGTGTCTGATGGTGTACAGGGGGTGACAGTGTACGTGTCTGATGGTGTACAGGGGAGACAGTGTACATGTCTGATGATGTACAGGGGGTGACAGTGTATGTGTCTGATGGTGTACAGGGGGTGACAGAGAACGTGTCTGGTGGTGTACAGGGGAGACAGATTACGTGTCTGATGGTGCAGAGGGGTGACAGTGTACGTGTCTGATGGTGTACAGGGGGGTGACAGTGTACGTGTCTGACGGTGTACAGGGGTGACAGTCTACGTGTCTGATGGTGTACAGGGGGTTGACAGTGTACGTGTCTGATGGTGTACAGGGGGGTGACAGTGTACGTGTCTGACGGTGTACAGGGGTGACAGTCTACGTGTCTGATGGTGTAGGAGTGACAGTGTACGTGTCTGATGGCGTACAGGGGAGACAGTTTACGTGTCTGATGGAGTATAGGGGGGAGTGACAGTCTATGTGTCTGCTGCTGTACAGGGGTGACAGTGTACGTGTCTGATGGTGTACAGGGGGTGACATTGTTCATGTCTGATGGTGTACAGGGTGTGACATTGTATATGTCTGATGGTGTATAGCGGAGACAGTGTACGTGTCTGATGGTGTACAGTGGTGACAGTGTACGTGTCTGACGGTGTAGGGGTGACAGTGTACGTGTCTGATGGTGTACAGGGGAGATAGTGTACGTGTCTGATGGTGAACAGGGGTGACTGTACGTGTGTGATGGTGTACAGGGGGTGACAGTGTATGTGTCTGATGGTGTATAGCGGAGACAGTGTACGTGTCTGATGGTGTACAGGATTGACAGTTTATGTGTCTGATGGTGTACAGGGGGTGACAGTGTACGTGTCTGATGCTGTACAGGGGAGACAGTGCACGTGTCTGATAGTGTACAGGGGGTGACAGTGTACGTGTCTGATGCTGTACAGGGGAGACAGATCACGTGTCTGATGGTGTACAGGGGGGTGACAGTACGTGTCTGATGGTGTACAGGGGAGACAGTGTACGTGTCTGATGGTGTACAGGGTGTGACAGTGTACGTGTCTGAAGGTGTACAGGGAAGACAGTGTACGTGGCTGATGGTGTACAGGGAAGACTGTACGTGTCTGATGGTGTACAGCGGTGACAGTGTATGTCTCTGATGGTGTACAGGGGAGACAGTATACGTGTCTGATGGCATACAGGGGGTGACAGTGTATGTGTCTAATGGCGTACAGTGGGGCCTGTGTACGTGTCTGACTGTGTAGAGGGGAGACAGTGTATGTGTGTGATGGTTTACAGGGGAGACAGTGTACGTGTTTGATGGTGTACAGGGGTGACAGTGTACGTGTCTGATGGTGTACAGGGGGTGACAGTGTACGTGTCTGATGCTGTACAGGGGAGACAGTTTTCGTGTCTGATGGTGTATAGGGGGTGACATTGTACATGTCTGATGGTGTATAGCGGAGACAGTCTACGTGTCTGATGGTGTAGGGGTGACAGTGTACGTGTCTGATGGTGTACAGGGGAGACAGTTTACGTGTCTGATGGAGTATGGGGGGGAGTGACAGTCTATCTGTCTGCTGCTGTACAGGGGTGATAGTGTACGTGTCTGATGGTGTACAGGGGGTGACATTGTACGTGTCTGATGGTGTATAGTGGAGACAGTGTACGTGTCTGATGGTGTATAGGGCGTGACAGTGTACGTGTCTGATGGTGTACAGGGTGTGACATTGTATGTGTCTGATGGTGTATAGCGGAGACAGTGTACGTGTCTGATGGTGTACAGTGGTGACAGTGTACGTGTCTGACGGTGTAGGGGTGACAGTGTATGTGTCTGATGGTGTACAGGGGAGATAGTGTACATGTCTGATGGTGTACAGGGGTGACTGTACGTGTGTGATGGTGTACAGGGGGTGACAGTGTACGTGTCTGATGGTGTATAGCGGAGACAGTGTACGTGTCTGATGGTGTATAGGGGAGACAGTGTACGTGTCTGATGGTGTACAGGGGAGACAGTGTACGTGTCTGATGGTGTACAGGGAGTGACAGAGTACGTGTCTGATAGTGTACAGGGGAGACAGTGTACATGTCTGATGGTGTACAGGGGGTGACAGTGTACGTGTCTGATGGTGTACAGGGGAGACACTGTACGTGTCTGACAGTGTACAGGGGGTGACAGTGTACGCGCCTGACGGTGTACAGGGGAGACCGTGTACAGGGGAGACAGTGTACGTGTCTGACGGTGTACAGGGGAGACAGTGTCCGTGTCTGACAGTGTACAGGGGCAGTGTCAGACAGTCTGCAGGGGAGACGGTGTACGTGTCTGATGCTGTACAGGGGAGACAGATTACATGTTTGATGGTGTACAGGAGTGACAGTGTAGGTGTCTGATGGTGTACAGGGGGTGACAGTGTACATGTCTGATGCTGTACAGGGGAGACAGATTACGTGTCTGATGGTGTACAGGGGTGACAGTGTACGTGTCTGATGGTGTATAGGGGTTGACAGTGTACGTGTCTGATGGTGTAGGGGTGACAGTGTACGTGTCTGATGGTGTACAGGGGAGACAGTTTTCGTGTCTGATGGTGTATGGGGGGAGTGACAGTGTACATGTCTGATGGTGTATAGCGGAGACAGTCTACGTGTCTGATGGTGTATAGTGGTTGACAGTGTACGTGTCTGACGGTGTACAGGGGTGACAGTGTACGTGTCTGATGGTGTAGGGGTGACAGTGTACGTGTCTGATGGTGTACAGGGGAGACAGTTTACGTGTCTGATGGAGTATGGGGGGAGTGACAGTCTATGTGTCTGCTGCTGTACAGGGGTGACAGTGTATGTGTCTGATGGTGTACAGGGGGTGATATTGTATGTGTCTGATGGTGTATAGTGGAGACAGTGTACGTGTCTGATGGTGTATAGGGCGTGACAGTGTACCTGTGTGATGGTGTGCAGGGTGTGACATTGTATGTGTCTGATGGTGTATAGCGGAGACAGTGTACGTGTCTGATGGTGTACAGGGGAGACAGTGTACATGTCTGATGGTGTACAGGGGGTGACAGAGTACGTGTCTGATGGTGTACAGGGGAGACAGTGTACATGTCTGATGGTGTACAGGGGGTGACAGTGTACGTGTCTGATGGTGTACAGGGGTGACAGAACGTGTCTGGTGGTGTACAGGGGAGACAGTGTACGTGTCTGACAGTATACAGGGGGTGACAGTGTATGTGTCTGACCGTGTACATGGGGAACAGTGTACGTGTATGACAGTGTAGGGGGGGACAGTGTATGTGTCTGGCGGTGTACAGGGGTGACAGTGTACGTGTCTGACGGCGTACAGGGGGACAGTGTACGTGTCTGACAGTGTACAGGGGAGACAGTGTAAAGGGGGGGTGAAAATGTACATGACTGACAGTGTACAGGGGGGACAGTGTACGTGTATGACAGTGTACGGGGGACAGTGTACAGGGGAGACAGTGTACGTGTCTGATGGTATACAGGGGGTGACAGTGTACGCGCCTGATGGTGTACAGGGGAGACAGTGTACGTGTCAGGCAGTCTGCAGGGGAGACGGTGTACATTTCTGACGGTGTACAGGGGAGACAGTGTACATGGCTGACAGTGTACAGGGGAGACAGTGTAAGTGTCTGACAGTGTACGGTGGAGATAGTGTACGTGTCTGATGGTTTGCAGGGGAGACAGTGTACGTGTGTGATGGTGTACCGGGGTGACAGTGTACGTGTCTGATGGTGTACAGGGGGTGACAGTGTACGTGTCTGATGGTGTACAGGGGAGACAGTTTTCGTGTCTGATGGTGTATAGGGGGTGACAGTGTACGTGTCTGCTGCTGTACAGGGGTGACAGTGTACGTGTCTGATGGTGTACAGGGGGTGACATTGTACATGTCTGATGGTGTATAGCGGAGACAGTCTACGTGTCTGATGGTGTATAGGGGTTGACAGTGTACGTGTCTGACGGTGTACAGGGGTGACAGTGTACGTGTCTGATGGTGTACAGGGGGTGACATTATACGTGTCTGATGGTGTATAGTGGAGATAGTGTACGTGTCTGATGGTGTATAGGGCGTGACAGTGTACATGACTGATGGTGTACAGGGTGTGACATTGTATGTGCCTGATGGTGTAGGGGTGACAGTGTATGTGTCTGATGGTGTATAGCGGAGACAGTGTACGTGTCTGATGGTGTACAGGGGAGACAGTGTACATGTCTGATGGTGTACAGGGGGTGACAGAGTACGTGTCTGATGGTGTACAGGGGAGACAGTGTACATGTCTGATGGTGTACAGGGGGTGACAGTGTACGTGTCTGATGGTGTACAGGGGTGACAGAGAACGTGTCTGGTGGTGTACAGGGGAGACAGTGTACGTGTCTGACAGTATACAGGGGGTGACAGTGTATGTGTCTGACCGTGTACATGGGGAACAGTGTACGTGTATGACAGTGTAGGGGGGGACAGTGTATGTGTCTGATGGTGTACAGGGGGTGACAGTGTACGTGTCTGATGCTGTACAGGGGAGACAGTGCACGTGTCTGATAGTGTACAGGGGGTGACAGTGTACGTGTCTGATGCTGTACAGGGGAGACAGATCACGTGTCTGATGGTGTACAGGGGGGTGACAGTACGTGTCTGATGGTGTACAGGGGAGACAGTGTACGTGTCTGAAGGTGTACAGGGAAGACAGTGTACGTGGCTGATGGTGTACAGGGAAGACAGTGTACGTGTCTGATGGTGTACAGCGGTGACAGTGTATGTCTCTGATGGTGTACAGGGGAGACAGTATACGTGTCTGATGGCATACAGGGGGTGACAGTGTATGTGTCTAATGGCGTACAGTGGGGCCTGTGTACGTGTCTGACTGTGTAGAGGGGAGACAGTGTATGTGTGTGATGGTTTACAGGGGTGACAGTGTACGTGTCTGATGGTGTACAGGGGGTGACAGTGTATGTGTCTGATGCTGTACAGGGGAGACAGATTACGTCTCTGATGGTGTAGAGGGGTGACAGTGTACGTGTCTGATGGTGTACAGGGGGTGACAGTGTACGTGTCTGATGGTGTACAGGGGAGACAGTTTTCGTGTCTGATGGTGTATGGGGGGAGTGACAGTGTACATGTCTGATGGTGTATAGCGGAGACAGTCTACGTGTCTGATGGTGTATAGTGGTTGACAGTGTACGTGTCTGACGGTGTACAGGGGTGACAGTGTACGTGTCTGATGGTGTAGGGGTGACAGTGTACGTGTCTGATGGTGTACAGGGGAGACAGTTTACGTGTCTGATGGAGTATGGGGGGAGTGACAGTCTATGTGTCTGCTGCTGTACAGGGGTGACAGTGTACGTGTCTGATGGTGTACAGGGGGTGACATTGTACGTGTCTGATGTTGTATAGTGGAGACAGTGTACATGTCTGATGGTGTATAGGGCGTGACAGTGTACGTGTCTGATGGTGTACAGGGTGTGACATTGTATGTGTCTGATGGTGTATAGCGGAGACAGTGTACGTGTCTGATGGTGTACAGTGGTGACAGTGTATGTGTCTGACGGTGTAGGGGTGTCAGTGTACGTGTCTGATGGTGTACAGGGGAGATAGTGTACGTGTCTGATGGTGTACAGGGGTGACTGTACATGTGTGATGGTGTACAGGGGGTGACAGTGTATGTGTCTGATGGTGTATAGCGGAGACAGTGTACGTGTCTGATGGTGTACAGGGGAGACAGTGTACGTGTCTGATGGTGTACAGGGGAGACAGTGTACGTGTCTGATGGTGTACAGGGGGTGACAGTGTACGTGTCTGATGGTGTACAGGGGAGACAGTGTACATGTCTGATGATGTACAGGGGGTGACAGTGTATGTGTCTGATGGTGTACAGGGGGTGACAGAGAACGTGTCTGGTGGTGTACAGGGGAGACAGTGTACATGTCTGATGGTGTACAGGGGAGACAGTGTACATGTCTGATGATGTACAGGGGGTGACAGTGTATGTGTCTGATGGTGTACAGGGGGTGACAGAGAACGTGTCTGGTGGTGTACAGGGGAGACAGTGTGCATGTCTGATGGTGTACAGGGGGTGACAGTGTACATGTCTGATGGTGTACAGGGGGTGACCGTGTACGGGTCTGATGGTGTACAGGGGAGACAGTGTACATGTCTGATGGTGTACAGGGGGTGACAGTGTACATGTCTGATGGTGTACAGGGGGTGACCGTGTACGTGTCTGATGGTGTACAGGGGAGACAGTGTACGTGTCTGACGGTGTACAGGCGGGACAGTGTACGTGTCTGACAGTATACAGGAAATGACAGTGTATGTGTCTGACCGTGTACAGGGGGAACAGTGTACGTGTATGACAGCGTACGGGGGGACAGTGTACGTGTCTGGCGGTGTACAGGGGTGACAGTGTACATGTCTGACGGCGTACAGGGGGACAGTGTACGTGTCTGACAGTGTACAGGAGAGACAGTGTAAAGGGGGGGTGACAATGTACATGACTGACAGTGTACGGGGGGGACAGTGTATGTGTATGACAGTGTACGGGGGGACAGTGTACAGGGGAGACAGTGTACGTGTCTGATGGTGTACAGGGGGTGACAGTGTATGTGCCTGACGGTGTACAGGGGAGACAGTGTACGTGTCTGACGGTGTACAGGGGAGAGAGTGTCCGTGTCTGACAGTGTACAGGGGGGGGACAGTGTACGTGTCAGACAGTCTGCATGGGAGACTGTGTACGTGTCTGACGGTGTACAGGGGAGAGTGTGTACATGGTTGACAGTGTACAGGGGAGACAGTGTAAGTGTCTGACAGTGTACGGTGGAGATAGTGTACGTGTCTGATGGTTTACGGGGAGACAGTGTACGTGTGTGATGGTGTACAGGGGTGACAGTGTATGTGTCTGATGGTGTACAGGGGGTGAGAGTGTACATGTCTGATGGTGTACAGGGCGTGACAGTGTACGTGTCTGATTGTGTATAGGGGAGACAGTGTACGTGTCTGATGGTGTACAGGGGGTGACAGTGTACATGTCTGATGGTGTACAGGGGGTGACAGTGTACGTGCCTGATGCTGTACAGGGGAGACAGATTACGTGTCTGATGGTGTACAGGGGAGACAGATTACGTGTCTGATGGTGTACAGGGGAGACAGTGTACGTGTCTGATGGTGTACAGGGGGTGACAGTGTACGTGTCTGATGCTGTACAGGGGAGACAGATTACGTGTCTGATGGTGTACAGGGGAGACAGTGTACATGTCTGATGGTGTACAGGGGGTGACAGTGTACGTGTCTGATGGTGTACAGGGGAGACCGTGTACATGTCTTTTGGTGTACAGGGGAGACAGTGTACGTGTCTGACGGTGTACAGGCGGGACAGTGTACGTGTCTGACAGTATACAGGGGGTGACAGTGTGTGTGTCTGACCGTGTACAGGGGGAACAGTGTACGTGTATGACAGCGTACGGGGGGACAGTGTACGTGTCTGGCGGTGTACAGGGTTGACAGTGTACGTGTCTGACGGCGTACAGGGGGACAGTGTACGTGTCTGACAGTGTACAGGGGAGACAGTGTAAAGGGGGTGACAATGTACATGACTGACAGTGTACGGGGGGGACAGTGTATGTGTATGACAGTGTACGGGGGGACAGTGTACAGGGGAGACAGTGTACGTGTCTGATGGTGTGCAGGGGGTGACAGTGTATGTGCCTGACGGTGTACAGGGGAGACAGTGTACGTGTCTGACGGTGTACAGGGGAGACAGTGTCCGTGTCTGACAGTGTACAGGGGGGGGGGGGACAGTACGTGTCAGACAGTCTGCAGGGGAGACTGTGTACGTGTCTGACGGTGTACAGGGGAGACAGTGTACATGGTTGACAGTGTACAGGGGAGACAGTGTAAGTGTCTGACAGTGTACGGTGGAGATAGTGTACGTGTCTGATGGTTTACAGGGGAGACAGTGTACGTGTGTGATGGTGTACAGGGGGTGACATTGTATGTGTCTGATGGTGTATAGCGGAGACAGTGTACGTGTCTGATGGTGTACAGGGGTGACAGTGTATGTGTCTGATGGTGTACAGGGGGTGAGAGTGTACATGTCTGATGGTGTACAGGGCGTGACAGTGTACGTGTCTGATTGTGTATAGGGTAGACAGTGTACATGTCTGATGGTGTACAGTGGTGACAGTGTACGTGTCTGATGGTGTACAGGGGTGACAGTGTACGTGTCTGATGGTGTACCGGGGGTGACAGTGTACGTGCCTGATGCTGTACAGGGGAGACAGATTACGTGTCTGATGGTGTACAGGGGAGACAGTGTACGTGTCTGATGGTGTACAGGGGGTGACAGTGTACGTGTCTGATGCTGTACAGGGGAGACAGATTACGTGTCTGATGGTGCAGAGGGGTGACAGTGTACGTGTCTGATGGTGTACAGGGGGGTGACAGTGTACGTGTCTGACGGTGTACAGGGGTGACAGTCTACGTGTCTGATGGTTTACAGGGGGTTGACAGTGTACGTGTCTGATGGTGTACAGGGGGGTGACAGTGTACGTGTCTGACGGTGTACAGGGGTGACAGTCTACGTGTCTGATGGTGTAGGAGTGACAGTGTACGTGTCTGATGGCGTACAGGGGAGACAGTTTACGTGTCTGATGGAGTATAGGGGGGAGTGACAGTCTATGTGTCTGCTGCTGTACAGGGGTGACAGTGTACGTGTCTGATGGTGTACAGGGGGTGACATTGTTCATGTCTGATGGTGTACAGGGTGTGACATTGTATATGTCTGATGGTGTATAGCGGAGACAGTGTACGTGTCTGATGGTGTACAGTGGTGACAGTGTACGTGTCTAACGGTGTAGGGGTGACAGTGTACGTGTCTGATGGTGTACAGGGGAGATAGTGTACGTGTCTGATGGTGAACAGGGGTGACTGTACGTGTGTGATGGTGTACAGGGGGTGACAGTGTATGTGTCTGATGGTGTATAGCGGAGACAGTGTACGTGTCTGATGGTGTACAGGATTGACAGTTTATGTGTCTGATGGTGTACAGGGGGTGACAGTGTACGTGTCTGATGCTGTACAGGGGAGACAGTGCACGTGTCTGATAGTGTACAGGGGGTGACAGTGTACGTGTCTGATGCTGTACAGGGGAGACAGATCACGTGTCTGATGGTGTACAGGGGGGGTGACAGTACGTGTCTGATGGTGTACAGGGGAGACAGTGTACGTGTCTGATGGTGTACAGGGGGTGACAGTGTACGTGTCTGAAGGTGTACAGGGAAGACAGTGTACGTGGCTGATGGTGTACAGGGAAGACAGTGTACGTGTCTGATGGTGTACAGCGGTGACAGTGTATGTCTCTGATGGTGTACAGGGGAGACAGTATACGTGTCTGATGGCATACAGGGGGTGACAGTGTATGTGTCTAATGGCGTACAGTGGGGCCTGTGTACGTGTCTGACTGTGTAGAGGGGAGACAGTGTATGTGTGTGATGGTTTACAGGGGAGACAGTGTACGTGTTTGATGGTGTACAGGGGTGACAGTGTATGTGTCTGATGGTGTACAGGGGGGACAGTGTACGTGTATGACAGTGTACGGGGGACAGTGTACAGGGGAGACAGTATACGTGTCTGATGGTATACAGGGGGGTGACAGTGTACGCGCCTGACGGTGTACAGGGGAGACAGTGTACGTGTCAGGCAGTCTGCAGGGGAGACGGTGTACATGTCTGACGGTGTACAGGGGAGACAGTGTACATGGCTGACAGTGTACAGGGGAGACAGTGTAAGTGTCTGACAGTGTACGGTGGAGATAGTGTACGTGTCTGATGGTTTGCAGGGGAGACAGTGTACGTGTGTGATGGTGTACCGGGGTGACAGTGTACGTGTCTGATGGTGTACAGGGGGTGACAGTGTACGTGTCTGATGGTGTACAGGGGAGACAGTTTTCGTGTCTGATGGTGTATAGGGGGTGACAGTGTACGTGTCTGCTGCTGTACAGGGGTGACAGTGTACGTGTCTGATGGTGTACAGGGGGTGACATTGTACATGTCTGATGGTGTATAGCGGAGACAGTCTACGTGTCTGATGGTGTATAGGGGTTGACAGTGTACGTGTCTGACGGTGTACAGGGGTGACAGTGTACGTGTCTGATGGTGTACAGGGGGTGACATTATACGTGTCTGATGGTGTATAGTGGAGACAGTGTACGTGTCTGATGGTGTATAGGGCGTGACAGTGTACATGCCTGATGGTGTACAGGGTGTGACATTGTATGTGCCTGATGGTGTAGGGGTGACAGTGTATGTGTCTGATGGTGTATAGCGGAGACAGTGTACGTGTCTGATGGTGTACAGGGGAGACAGTGTACATGTCTGATGGTGTACAGGGGGTGACAGAGTACGTGTCTGATGGTGTACAGGGGAGACAGTGTACATGTCTGATGGTGTACAGGGGGTGACAGTGTACGTGTCTGATGGTGTACAGGGGTGACAGAGAACGTGTCTGGTGGTGTACAGGGGAGACAGTGTACGTGTCTGACAGTATACAGGGGGTGACAGTGTATGTGTCTGACCGTGTACATGGGGAACAGTGTACGTGTATGACAGTGTAGGGGGGGACAGTGTATGTGTCTGATGGTGTACAGGGGGTGACAGTGTACGTGTCTGATGCTGTACAGGGGAGACAGATCACGTGTCTGATGGTGTACAGGGGGGGTGACAGTACGTGTCTGATGGTGTACAGGGGAGACAGTGTACGTGTCTGAAGGTGTACAGGGAAGACAGTGTACGTGGCTGATGGTGTACAGGGAAGACAGTGTACGTGTCTGATGGTGTACAGCGGTGACAGTGTATGTCTCTGATGGTGTACAGGGGAGACAGTATACGTGTCTGATGGCATACAGGGGGTGACAGTGTATGTGTCTAATGGCGTACAGTGGGGCCTGTGTACGTGTCTGACTGTGTAGAGGGGAGACAGTGTATGTGTGTGATGGTTTACAGGGGTGACAGTGTACGTGTCTGATGGTGTACAGGGGGTGACAGTGTACGTGTCTGATGCTGTACAGGGGAGACAGTTTTCGTGTCTGATGGTGTATAGGGGGGAGTGACAGTGTACGTGCCTGCTGCTGTACAGAGGTCATAGTGTACGTGTCTGATGGTGTACAGGGGGTGACATTGTACATGTCTGATGGTGTATAGCGGAGACAGTCTACGTGTCTGATGGTGTAGGGGTGACAGTGTACGTGTCTGATGGTGTACAGGGGAGACAGTTTACGTGTCTGATGGAGTATGGGGGGAGTGACAGTCTATCTGTCTGCTGCTGTACAGGGGTGATAGTGTACGTGTCTGATGGTGTACAGGGGGTGACATTGTACGTGTCTGATGGTGTATAGTGGAGACAGTGTACGTGTCTGATGGTGTATAGGGCGTGACAGTGTACGTGTCTGATGGTGTACAGGGTGTGACATTGTATGTGTCTGATGGTGTATAG
Organism: Mobula birostris; assembly: GCF_030028105.1. NCBI lineage: Eukaryota > Metazoa > Chordata > Chondrichthyes > Myliobatiformes > Myliobatidae > Mobula > Mobula birostris. The sequence goes on from NC_092378.1 coordinate 158,226,233, forward strand.
CGGAGACAGTGTACGTGTCTGACAGTATACAGGGGGTGACAGTGTATGTGTCTGACCGTGTACATGGGGAACAGTGTACGTGTATGACAGTGTAGGGGGGGACAGTGTATGTGTCTGGCGGTGTACAGGGGTGACAGTGTACGTGTCTGACGGCATACAGGGGGACAGTGTACGTGTCTGACAGTGTACAGGGGAGACAGTGTAAAGGGGGGGGGGGTGAAAATGTACATGACTGACAGTGTACAGGGGGGACAGTGTACGTGTACGACAGTGTACGGGGGACAGTGTACAGGGGAGACAGTGTACGTGTCTGATGGTATACAGGGGGTGACAGTGTACGCGCCTGACGGTGTACAGGGGAGACAGTGTACGTGTCAGACAGTCTGCAGGGGAGACGGTGTACATGTCTGACGGTGTACAGGGGAGACAGTGTACATGGCTGACAGTGTACAGGGGAGACAGTGTAAGTGTCTGACAGTGTACGGTGGAGATAGTGTACGTGTCTGATGGTTTGCAGGGGAGACAGTGTACGTGTGTGATGGTGTACCGGGGTGACAGTGTACGTGTCTGATGGTGTACAGGGGGTGACAGTGTACGTGTCTGATGGTGTACAGGGGAGACAGTTTTCGTGTCTGATGGTGTATAGGGGGTGACAGTGTACGTGTCTGCTGCTGTACAGGGGTGACAGTGTACGTGTCTGATGGTGTATAGCGGAGACAGTCTACGTGTCTGATGGTGTATAGGGGTTGACAGTGTACGTGTCTGACGGTGTACAGGGGTGACAGTGTACGTGTCTGATGGTGTACAGGGGGTGACATTATACGTGTCTGATGGTGTATAGTGGAGACAGTGTACGTGTCTGATGGTGTATAGGGCGTGACAGTGTACATGACTGATGGTGTACAGGGTGTGACATTGTATGTGCCTGATGGTGTATAGCGGAGACAGTGTACGTGTCTGATGGTGTACAGGGGGTGACAGAGTACGTGTCTGATGGTGTACAGGGGAGACAGTATTCATGTCTGATGGTGTACAGGGGGTGACAGTGTACGTGTCTGATGGTGTACAGGGGGTGACAGAGAACGTGTCTGGTGGTGTACAGGGGAGACAGTGTACGTGTCTGACGGTGTACAGGGGAGACCGTGTACATGTCTTTTGTGTACAGGGGAGACAGTGTACGTGTCTGACGGTGTACAGGGGGAACAGTGTACGTGTATGACAGTGTAGGGGGGTGTACGTGTCTGGCGGTGTACAGGGGTGACAGTGTGCGTGTCTGACGGCGTACAGGGGGACAGTGTACGTGTCTGTCAGTGTACAGGGGAGACAGTGTAAAAGGGGGGTGACAATGCACATGACTGACAGTGTACAGGGGGGACAGTGTACGTGTATGACAGTGTACAGGGAGGAACAGTGTACGTGTCAGACAGTCTGCAGGGGAGATGGTGTACGTGTCTGACGGTGTACAGGGGAGACAGTGTACATGGCTGACAGTGTACAGGGGAGACAGTGTAAGTGTCTGACAGTGTATGGTGGAGATAGTGTACGTGTCTGATGGTTTACAGGGGAGACAGTGTACATGTGTGATGGTGTACAGGGGGTGACATTGTATGTGTCTGATGGTGTATAGCGGAGACAGTGTACGTGTCTGATGGTGTACAGGGGTGACAGTGTATGTGTCTGATGGTGTACAGGGGGTGAGAGTGTACATGTCTGATGGTGTACAGGGCGTGACAGTGTACGTGTCTGATTGTGTATAGGGGAGACAGTGTACGTGTCTGGCGGTGTACAGGGGTGACAGTGTACGTGTCTGACGGCGTACAGGGGGACAGTGTACGTGTCTGACAGTGTACAGGGGAGACAGTGTAAAGGGGGGTGACAATGTACATGACTGACAGTGTACCGGTGGGACAGTGTACGTGTATGACAGTGTATGGGGGACAGTGTACAGGGGAGACAGTGTCCGTGTCTGACAGTGTATGGGGGGGGCAGTGTACGTGTCAGACAGTCTACAGAGGAGACGGTGTACGTGTCTGGCGGTGTACAGGGGAGACAGTGTACATGGCTGACAGTGTACAGGGGAGACAGTGTAAGTGTCTGACAGTGTACAGTGGAGATAGTGTATGTGTCTGATGGTTTACAGGGGAGACAGTGTACGTGTCTGATGGTGTACAGGGGGTGACATTGTATGTGTCTGATGGTGTATAGCGGAGACAGTGTACGTGTCTGATGGTGTACAGGGGGTGACAGTGTACGTGTCTGATGGTGTACAGGGGGTGACAGTGTACGTGCCTGATGCTGTACAGGGGAGACAGATTACGTCTCTGATGGTGTAGAGGGGTGACAGTGTAAGTGTCTGATAGTGTACAGGGGGTGACAGTGTACGTGTCTGATGGTGTACAGGGGAGACAGTTTACGTGTCTGATGGTGTATAGGGGATGACATTGTACATGTCTGATCGTGTATAGCGGAGACAGTCTACATGTCTGATGGTGTATAGGGGTTGACAGTGTACGTGTCTGACGGTGTACAGGGTGTGACATTGTTTGTGTCTGATGGTGTATAGCGGAGACAGTGTACGTGTCAGATGGTGTACAGTGGTGACAGTGTACGTGTCTGATGGTGTAGGGGTGACAGTGTACGTGTCTGATGGTGTACAGGGGCGACAGTGTACGTGTCTGATTGTGTACAGGGGTGACAGTGTACGTGTCTGATGGTGTACAGGAGTGACAGTGTACGTGTCTGATGGTGTACAGGGGAGACAGTTTTCGTGTCTGATGGTGTATAGGGGGGTGATAGTGTACGTGTCTGCTGCTGTACAGTGGTGACAGTGTACGTGTCTGATGGTGTACAGGGGAGACAGTGTACGTGTCTGATGGTGTACAGGGGAGACAGTTTACGTGGCTGACGGTGTACAGGGAAGACAGTGTACGTGTCTGATGGTGTACAGCGGTGACAGTGTATGTCTCTGATGGTGTACAGGGGAGACAGTGTACGTGTCTGACGGTGTACAGGGGGGGACAGTGTACGTGTATGACAGTGTACAGGGAGGAACAGTGTACGTGTCAGACAGTCTGCAGGGGAGATGGTGTACGTGTCTGACGGTGTACAGGGGAGACAGTGTACATGGCTGACAGTGTACAGGGGAGACAGTGTAAGTGTCTGACAGTGTATGGTGGAGATAGTGTACGTGTCTGATGGTTTACAGGGGAGACAGTGTACATGTGTGATGGTGTACAGGGGGTGACATTGTATGTGTCTGATGGTGTATAGCGGAGACAGTGTACGTGTCTGATGGTGTACAGGGGTGACAGTGTATGTGTCTGATGGTGTACAGGGGGTGAGAGTGTACATGTCTGATGGTGTACAGGGCGTGACAGTGTACGTGTCTGATTGTGTATAGGGGAGACAGTGTACGTGTCTGGCGGTGTACAGGGGTGACAGTGTACGTGTCTGACGGCGTACAGGGGGACAGTGTACGTGTCTGACAGTGTACAGGGGAGACAGTGTAAAGGGGGGGTGACAATGTACATGACTGACAGTGTACCGGTGGGACAGTGTACGTGTATGACAGTGTATGGGGGACAGTGTACAGGGGAGACAGTGTCCGTGTCTGACAGTGTATGGGGGGGGGGCAGTGTACGTGTCAGACAGTCTACAGAGGAGACGGTGTACGTGTCTGGCGGTGTACAGGGGAGACAGTGTACATGGCTGACAGTGTACAGGGGAGACAGTGTAAGTGTCTGACAGTGTACAGTGGAGATAGTGTATGTGTCTGATGGTTTACAGGGGAGACAGTGTACGTGTCTGATGGTGTACAGGGGGTGACATTGTATGTGTCTGATGGTGTATAGCGGAGACAGTGTACGTGTCTGATGGTGTACGGGGGGTGACAGTGTACGTGTCTGATGGTGTACAGGGGGTGACAGTGTACGTGCCTGATGCTGTACAGGGGAGACAGATTACGTCTCTGATGGTGTAGAGGGGTGACAGTGTAAGTGTCTGATAGTGTACAGGGGGTGACAGTGTACGTGTCTGATGGTGTACAGGGGAGACAGTTTACGTGTCTGATGGTGTATAGGGGATGACATTGTACATGTCTGATCGTGTATAGCGGAGACAGTCTACATGTCTGATGGTGTATAGGGGTTGACAGTGTACGTGTCTGACGGTGTACAGGGTTGACAGTGTACGTGTCTGATGGCGTACATGGGAGACAGTTTACGTGTCTGATGGAGTATAGGGGGGAGTGACAGTCTATGTGTCTGCTGCTGTACAGGGGTGACAGTGTACCTGTCTGATGGTGTACAGGGGGTGACATTCTACATGTCTGACGGTGTACAGGGTGTGACATTGTATGTGTCTGATGGTGTATAGCGGAGACAGTGTACGTGTCTGATGGTGTAGAGGGGTGACAGTGTAAGTGTCTGATGGTGTACAGGGGGTGACAGTGTACGTGTCTGATGGTGTACAGGGGAGACAGTTTACGTGTCTGATGGTGTATAGGGGATGACATTGTACATGTCTGATCGTGTATAGCGGAGACAGTCTACATGTCTGATGGTGTACAGGGGAGACAGTGTACATGTCTGATGGTGTACAGGGGGTGACAGTGTACGTGTCTGATGGTGTACAGGGGTGACAGAGAACGTGTCTGGTGGTGTACAGGGGAGACAGTGTACGTGTCTGACAGTATACAGGGGGTGACAGTGTATGTGTCTGACCGTGTACATGGGGAACAGTGTACGTGTATGACAGTGTAGGGGGGGACAGTGTATGTGTCTGATGGTGTACAGGGGGTGACAGTGTACGTGTCTGATGCTGTACAGGGGAGACAGTGCACGTGTCTGATAGTGTACAGGGGGTGACAGTGTACGTGTCTGATGCTGTACAGGGGAGACAGATCACGTGTCTGATGGTGTACAGCGGTGACAGTGTATGTCTCTGATGGTGTACAGGGGAGACAGTATACGTGTCTGATGGCATACAGGGGGTGACAGTGTATGTGTCTAATGGCGTACAGTGGGGCCTGTGTACGTGTCTGACTGTGTAGAGGGGAGACAGTGTATGTGTGTGATGGTTTACAGGGGTGACAGTGTACGTGTCTGATGGTGTACAGGGGGTGACAGTGTACGTGTCTGATGCTGTACAGGGGAGACAGTTTTCGTGTCTGATGGTGTATAGGGGGGAGTGACAGTGTACGTGCCTGCTGCTGTACAGAGGTGATAGTGTACGTGTCTGATGGTGTACAGGGGGTGACATTGTACATGTCTGATGGTGTATAGCGGAGACAGTCTACGTGTCTGATGGTGTAGGGGTGACAGTGTACGTGTCTGATGGTGTACAGGGGAGACAGTTTACGTGTCTGATGGAGTATGGGGGGAGTGACAGTCTATCTGTCTGCTGCTGTACAGGGGTGATAGTGTACGTGTCTGATGGTGTACAGGGGGTGACATTGTACGTGTCTGATGGTGTATAGTGGAGACAGTGTACGTGTCTGATGGTGTATAGGGCGTGACAGTGTACGTGTCTGATGGTGTACAGGGTGTGACATTGTATGTGTCTGATGGTGTATAGTGGAGACAGTGTACGTGTCTGACAGTATACAGGGGGTGACAGTGTATGTGTCTGACCGTGTACATGGGGAACAGTGTACGTGTATGACAGTGTAGGGGGGGACAGTGTATGTGTCTGGCGGTGTACAGGGGTGACAGTGTACGTGTCTGACGGCATACAGGGGGACAGTGTACGTGTCTGACAGTGTACAGGGGAGACAGTGTAAAGGGGGGGGGGGTGAAAATGTACATGACTGACAGTGTACAGGGGGGACAGTGTACGTGTATGACAGTGTACGGGGGACAGTGTACAGGGGAGACAGTGTACGTGTCTGATGGTATACAGGGGGTGACAGTGTACGCGCCTGACGGTGTACAGGGGAGACAGTGTACGTGTCAGACAGTCTGCAGGGGAGACGGTGTACATGTCTGACGGTGTACAGGGGAGACAGTGTACATGGCTGACAGTGTACAGGGGAGACAGTGTAAGTGTCTGACAGTGTACGGTGGAGATAGTGTACGTGTCTGATGGTTTGCAGGGGAGACAGTGTACGTGTGTGATGGTGTACCGGGGTGACAGTGTACGTGTCTGATGGTGTACAGGGGGTGACAGTGTACGTGTCTGATGGTGTACAGGGGAGACAGTTTTCGTGTCTGATGGTGTATAGGGGGTGACAGTGTACGTGTCTGCTGCTGTACAGGGGTGACAGTGTACGTGTCTGATGGTGTACAGGGGTGACAGAGAACGTGTCTGGTGGTGTACAGGGGAGACAGTGTACGTGTCTGACAGTATACAGGGGGTGACAGTGTACGTGTCTGACCGTGTACATGGGGAACAGTGTACGTGTATGACAGTGTAGGGGGGGACAGTGTATGTGTCTGATGGTGTACAGGGGGTGACAGTGTACGTGTCTGATGCTGTACAGGGGAGACAGTGCACGTGTCTGATAGTGTACAGGGGGTGACAGTGTACGTGTCTGATGCTGTACAGGGGAGACAGATCACGTGTCTGATGGTGTACAGGGGGGTGACAGTACGTGTCTGATGGTGTACAGGGGAGACAGTGTACGTGTCTGAAGGTGTACAGGGAAGACAGTGTACGTGGCTGATGGTGTACAGGGAAGACAGTGTACGTGTCTGATGGTGTACAGCGGTGACAGTGTATGTCTCTGATGGTGTACAGGGGAGACAGTATACGTGTCTGATGGCATACAGGGGGTGACAGTGTATGTGTCTAATGGCGTACAGTGGGGCCTGTGTACGTGTCTGACTGTGTAGAGGGGAGACAGTGTATGTGTGTGATGGTTTACAGGGGTGACAGTGTACGTGTCTGATGGTGTACAGGGGGTGACAGTGTACGTGTCTGATGCTGTACAGGGGAGACAGTTTTCGTGTCTGATGGTGTATAGGGGGGAGTGACAGTGTACGTGCCTGCTGCTGTACAGAGGTGATAGTGTACGTGTCTGATGGTGTACAGGGGGTGACATTGTACATGTCTGATGGTGTATAGCGGAGACAGTCTACGTGTCTGATGGTGTAGGGGTGACAGTGTACGTGTCTGATGGTGTACAGGGGAGACAGTTTACGTGTCTGATGGAGTATGGGGGGAGTGACAGTCTATCTGTCTGCTGCTGTACAGGGGTGATAGTGTACGTGTCTGATGGTGTACAGGGGGTGACATTGTACGTGTCTGATGGTGTATAGTGGAGACAGTGTACGTGTCTGATGGTGTATAGGGCGTGACAGTGTACGTGTCTGATGGTGTACAGGGTGTGACATTGTATGTGTCTGATGGTGTATAGCGGAGACAGTGTACGTGTCTGACAGTATACAGGGGGTGACAGTGTATGTGTCTGACCGTGTACATGGGGAACAGTGTACGTGTATGACAGTGTAGGGGGGGACAGTGTATGTGTCTGGCGGTGTACAGGGGTGACAGTGTACGTGTCTGACGGCATACAGGGGGACAGTGTACGTGTCTGACAGTGTACAGGGGAGACAGTGTAAAGGGGGGGGAAATGTACATGACTGACAGTGTACAGGGGGGACAGTGTACGTGTATGACAGTGTACGGGGGACAGTGTACAGGGGGGACAGTGTACGTGTCTGATGGTATACAGGGGGTGACAGTGTACGCGCCTGACGGTGTACAGGGGAGACAGTGTACGTGTCAGACAGTCTGCAGGGGAGACGGTGTACATGTCTGACGGTGTACAGGGGAGACAGTGTACATGGCTGACAGTGTACAGGGGAGACAGTGTAAGTGTCTGACAGTGTACGGTGGAGATAGTGTACGTGTCTGATGGTTTGCAGGGGAGACAGTGTACGTGTGTGATGGTGTACCGGGGTGACAGTGTACGTTTCTGATGGTGTACAGGGGGTGACAGTGTACGTGTCTGATGGTGTACAGGGGAGACAGTTTTCGTGTCTGATGGTGTATAGGGGGTGACAGTGTACGTGTCTGCTGCTGTACAGGGGTGACAGTGTACGTGTCTGATGGTGTATAGCGGAGACAGTCTACGTGTCTGATGGTGTATAGGGGTTGACAGTGTACGTGTCTGACGGTGTACAGGGGTGACAGTGTACGTGTCTGATGGCGTACAGGGGGTGACATTATACGTGTCTGATGGTGTATAGTGGAGACAGTGTACGTGTCTGATGGTGTATAGGGCGTGACAGTGTACATGACTGATGGTGTACAGGGTGTGACATTGTATGTGCCTGATGGTGTATAGCGGAGACAGTGTACGTGTCTGATGGTGTACAGGGGGTGACAGAGTACGTGTCTGATGGTGTACAGGGGAGACAGTATTCATGTCTGATGGTGTACAGGGGGTGACAGTGTACGTGTCTGATGGTGTACAGGGGGTGACAGAGAACGTGTCTGGTGGTGTACAGGGGAGACAGTGTACGTGTCTGACGGTGTACAGGGGAGACCGTGTACATGTCTTTTGTGTACAGGGGAGACAGTGTACGTGTCTGACGGTGTACAGGGGGAACAGTGTACGTGTATGACAGTGTAGGGGGGGTGTACGTGTCTGGCGGTGTACAGGGGTGACAGTGTGCGTGTCTGACGGCGTACAGGGGGACAGTGTACGTGTCTGTCAGTGTACAGGGGAGACAGTGTAAAAGGGGGGTGACAATGCACATGACTGACAGTGTACAGGGGGGACAGTGTACGTGTATGACAGTGTACAGGGGAGACAGTGTACGTGTCAGACAGTCTGCAGGGGAGATGGTGTACGTGTCTGACGGTGTACAGGGGAGACAGTGTACATGGCTGACAGTGTACAGGGGAGACAGTGTAAGTGTCTGACAGTGTATGGTGGAGATAGTGTACGTGTCTGATGGTTTACAGGGGAGACAGTGTACATGTGTGATGGTGTACAGGGGGTGACATTGTATGTGTCTGATGGTGTATAGCGGAGACAGTGTACGTGTCTGATGGTGTACAGGGGTGACAGTGTATGTGTCTGATGGTGTACAGGGGGTGAGAGTGTACATGTCTGATGGTGTACAGGGCGTGACAGTGTACGTGTCTGATTGTGTATAGGGGAGACAGTGTACGTGTCTGGCGGTGTACAGGGGTGACAGTGTACGTGTCTGACGGCGTACAGGGGGACAGTGTACGTGTCTGACAGTGTACAGGGGAGACAGTGTAAAGGGGGGTGACAATGTACATGACTGACAGTGTACCGGTGGGACAGTGTACGTGTATGACAGTGTATGGGGGACAGTGTACAGGGGAGACAGTGTCCGTGTCTGACAGTGTATGGGGGGGGCAGTGTACGTGTCAGACAGTCTACAGAGGAGACGGTGTACGTGTCTGGCGGTGTACAGGGGAGACAGTGTACATGGCTGACAGTGTACAGGGGAGACAGTGTAAGTGTCTGACAGTGTACAGTGGAGATAGTGTATGTGTCTGATGGTTTACAGGGGAGACAGTGTACGTGTCTGATGGTGTACAGGGGGTGACATTGTATGTGTCTGATGGTGTATAGCGGAGACAGTGTACGTGTCTGATGGTGTACAGGGGGTGACAGTGTACGTGTCTGATGGTGTACAGGGGGTGACAGTGTACGTGCCTGATGCTGTACAGGGGAGACAGATTACGTCTCTGATGGTGTAGAGGGGTGACAGTGTAAGTGTCTGATAGTGTACAGGGGGTGACAGTGTACGTGTCTGATGGTGTACAGGGGAGACAGTTTACGTGTCTGATGGTGTATAGGGGATGACATTGTACATGTCTGATCGTGTATAGCGGAGACAGTCTACATGTCTGATGGTGTATAGGGGTTGACAGTGTACGTGTCTGACGGTGTACAGGGTGTGACATTGTTTGTGTCTGATGGTGTATAGCGGAGACAGTGTACGTGTCAGATGGTGTACAGTGGTGACAGTGTACGTGTCTGATGGTGTAGGGGTGACAGTGTACGTGTCTGATGGTGTACAGGGGCGACAGTGTACGTGTCTGATTGTGTACAGGGGTGACAGTGTACGTGTCTGATGGTGTACAGGGGAGACAGTTTTCGTGTCTGATGGTGTATAGGGGGGTGATAGTGTACGTGTCTGCTGCTGTACAGTGGTGACAGTGTACGTGTCTGATGGTGTACAGGGGAGACAGTGTACGTGTCTGATGGTGTACAGGGGAGACAGTTTACGTGGCTGACGGTGTACAGGGAAGACAGTGTACGTGTCTGATGGTGTACAGCGGTGACAGTGTATGTCTCTGATGGTGTACAGGGGAGACAGTGTACGTGTCTGACGGTGTACAGGGGGGGACAGTGTACGTGTATGACAGTGTACAGGGAGGAACAGTGTACGTGTCAGACAGTCTGCAGGGGAGATGGTGTACGTGTCTGACGGTGTACAGGGGAGACAGTGTACATGGCTGACAGTGTACAGGGGAGACAGTGTAAGTGTCTGACAGTGTATGGTGGAGATAGTGTACGTGTCTGATGGTTTACAGGGGAGACAGTGTACATGTGTGATGGTGTACAGGGGGTGACATTGTATGTGTCTGATGGTGTATAGCGGAGACAGTGTACGTGTCTGATGGTGTACAGGGGTGACAGTGTATGTGTCTGATGGTGTACAGGGGGTGAGAGTGTACATGTCTGATGGTGTACAGGGCGTGACAGTGTACGTGTCTGATTGTGTATAGGGGAGACAGTGTACGTGTCTGGCGGTGTACAGGGGTGACAGTGTACGTGTCTGACGGCGTACAGGGGGACAGTGTACGTGTCTGACAGTGTACAGGGGAGACAGTGTAAAGGGGGGTGACAATGTACATGACTGACAGTGTACCGGTGGGACAGTGTACGTGTATGACAGTGTATGGGGGACAGTGTACAGGGGAGACAGTGTCCGTGTCTGACAGTGTATGGGGGGGGGGGCAGTGTACGTGTCAGACAGTCTACAGAGGAGACGGTGTACGTGTCTGGCGGTGTACAGGGGAGACAGTGTACATGGCTGACAGTGTACAGGGGAGACAGTGTAAGTGTCTGACAGTGTACAGTGGAGATAGTGTATGTGTCTGATGGTTTACAGGGGAGACAGTGTACGTGTCTGATGGTGTACAGGGGGTGACATTGTATGTGTCTGATGGTGTATAGCGGAGACAGTGTACGTGTCTGATGGTGTACAGGGGGTGACAGTGTACGTGTCTGATGGTGTACAGGGGGTGACAGTGTACGTGCCTGATGCTGTACAGGGGAGACAGATTACGTCTCTGATGGTGTAGAGGGGTGACAGTGTAAGTGTCTGATAGTGTACAGGGGGTGACAGTGTACGTGTCTGATGGTGTACAGGGGAGACAGTTTACGTGTCTGATGGTGTATAGGGGATGACATTGTACATGTCTGATCGTGTATAGCGGAGACAGTCTACATGTCTGATGGTGTATAGGGGTTGACAGTGTACGTGTCTGACGGTGTACAGGGTGTGACATTGTTTGTGTCTGATGGTGTATAGCGGAGACAGTGTACGTGTCAGATGGTGTACAGTGGTGACAGTGTACGTGTCTGATGGTGTAGGGGTGACAGTGTACGTGTCTGATGGTGTACAGGGGCGACAGTGTACGTGTCTGATTGTGTACAGGGGTGACAGTGTACGTGTCTGATGGTGTACAGGGGAGACAGTTTTCGTGTCTGATGGTGTATAGGGGGGTGATAGTGTACGTGTCTGCTGCTGTACAGTGGTGACAGTGTACGTGTCTGATGGTGTACAGGGGAGACAGTGTACGTGTCTGATGGTGTACAGGGGAGACAGTTTACGTGGCTGACGGTGTACAGGGAAGACAGTGTACGTGTCTGATGGTGTACAGCGGTGACAGTGTATGTCTCTGATGGTGTACAGGGGAGACAGTGTACGTGTCTGACGGTGTACAGGGGGGGACAGTGTACGTGTATGACAGTGTACAGGGAGGAACAGTGTACGTGTCAGACAGTCTGCAGGGGAGATGGTGTACGTGTCTGACGGTGTACAGGGGAGACAGTGTACATGGCTGACAGTGTACAGGGGAGACAGTGTAAGTGTCTGACAGTGTATGGTGGAGATAGTGTACGTGTCTGATGGTTTACAGGGGAGACAGTGTACATGTGTGATGGTGTACAGGGGGTGACATTGTATGTGTCTGATGGTGTATAGCGGAGACAGTGTACGTGTCTGATGGTGTACAGGGGTGACAGTGTATGTGTCTGATGGTGTACAGGGGGTGAGAGTGTACATGTCTGATGGTGTACAGGGCGTGACAGTGTACGTGTCTGATTGTGTATAGGGGAGACAGTGTACGTGTCTGGCGGTGTACAGGGGTGACAGTGTACGTGTCTGACGGCGTACAGGGGGACAGTGTACGTGTCTGACAGTGTACAGGGGAGACAGTGTAAAGGGGGGTGACAATGTACATGACTGACAGTGTACCGGTGGGACAGTGTACGTGTATGACAGTGTATGGGGGACAGTGTACAGGGGAGACAGTGTCCGTGTCTGACAGTGTATGGGGGGGGGGCAGTGTACGTGTCAGACAGTCTACAGAGGAGACGGTGTACGTGTCTGGCGGTGTACAGGGGAGACAGTGTACATGGCTGACAGTGTACAGGGGAGACAGTGTAAGTGTCTGACAGTGTACAGTGGAGATAGTGTATGTGTCTGATGGTTTACAGGGGAGACAGTGTACGTGTCTGATGGTGTACAGGGGGTGACATTGTATGTGTCTGATGGTGTATAGTGGAGACAGTGTACGTGTCTGATGGTGTACAGGGGGTGACAGTGTACGTGTCTGATGGTGTACAGGGGGTGACAGTGTACGTGCCTGATGCTGTACAGGGGAGACAGATTACGTCTCTGATGGTGTAGAGGGGTGACAGTGTAAGTGTCTGATAGTGTACAGGGGGTGACAGTGTACGTGTCTGATGGTGTACAGGGGAGACAGTTTACGTGTCTGATGGTGTATAAGGGATGACATTGTACATGTCTGATCGTGTATAGCGGAGACAGTCTACATGTCTGATGGTGTATAGGGGTTGACAGTGTACGTGTCTGACGGTGTACAGGGTTGACAGTGTACGTGTCTGATGGCGTACATGGGAGACAGTTTACGTGTCTGATGGAGTATAGGGGGGAGTGACAGTCTATGTGTCTGCTGCTGTACAGGGGTGACAGTGTACCTGTCTGATGGTGTACAGGGGGTGACATTCTACATGTCTGACGGTGTACAGGGTGTGACATTGTATGTGTCTGATGGTGTATAACGGAGACAGTGTACGTGTCTGATGGTGTAGAGGGGTGACAGTGTAAGTGTCTGATGGTGTACAGGAGGTGACAGTGTACGTGTCTGATGGTGTATAGGGGAGACAGTTTACGTGTCTGATGGTGTATAGGGGATGACATTGTACATGTCTGATCGTGTATAGCGGAGACAGTCTACATGTCTGATGGTGTATAGGGGTTGACAGTGTACGTGTCTGACGGTGTACAGGGTTGACAGTGTACGTGTCTGATGGCGTACATGGGAGACAGTTTACGTGTCTGATGGAGTATAGGGGGGAGTGACAGTCTATGTGTCTGCTGCTGTACAGGGGTGACAGTGTACCTGTCTGATGGTGTACAGGGGGTGACATTGTACATGTCTGACGGTGTACAGGGTGTGACATTGTATGTGTCTGATGGTGTATAGCGGAGACAGTGTACGTGTCTGATGGTGTACAGTGGTGACAGTGTACGTGTCTGACGGTGTAGGGGTGACAGTGTACGTGTCTGATGGTGTACAGGGGAGACATAGTACGTGTCCGATGGTGTACAGGGAGTGACAGTGTACGTGTCTGATGGTGTACAAGGGGTGACAGTGTAGGTGCCTGATGCTGTACAAGGGAGACACATTACGTGTTTGATGGTGTACAGGGGTGACAGTGTATGTGTCTGATGGTGTACAGGGGGTGACAGTGTACATGTCTGATGCCGTACAGGGGAGACAGATTACGTGTCTGATGGTGTACAGGGGTGATAGTGTACGTGTCTGATGGTGTACAGGGGGTGACATTGTACATGTCTGATGGTGTATAGTGGAGACAGTGTACATGTCTGATGGTGTATAGGGCGTGACAGTGTACGTGTCTGACGGTGTACAGGGTGTGACATTGTATGTATCTGATGGTGTATAGCGGAGACAGTGTACGTGTCTGATGGTGTACAGTGGTGACAGTGTACGTGTCTGACGGTGTAGGGGTGACAGTGTACGTGTCTGATGGTGTACAGGGGTGACAGTGTACGTGCCTGATGCTGTACAGGGGAGACAGATTACGTGTTTGATGGTGTACAGGGGTGACAGTGTATGTGTCTGCTGCTGTACAGGGGTGACAGTGTACGTGTCTGATGGTGTATAGGGGGTGACATTGTACATGTCTGATGGTGTATAGCGGAGACAGTTTACGTGTCTGATGGTGTATAGGGGGTGACAGTGTACGTGTCTGACGGTGTAGGGGTGACAGTGTACGTGTCTGATGGTGTACAGGGGAGACATAGTACGTGTCTGATGGTGTACAGGGAGTGACAGTGTACTTGTCTGTTGGTGTACAAGGGGTGACAGTGTAGGTGCCTGATGCTGTACAAGGGAGACACATTACGTGTTTGATGGTGTACAGGGGTGACAGTGTAGGTGCCTGATGCTGTACAAGGGAGACACATTACGTGTTTGATGGTGTACAGGGGTGATAGTGTACGTGTCTGATGGTGTACAGGGGGTGACAGTGTACGTGTCTGATGGTGTACAGGGGAGACAGTTTACGTGTCTGATGGTGTATAAGGGGGAGTGACAGTGTACGTGTCTGCTGCTGTACAGGGGTGACAGTGTACGTGTCTGATGGTGTATAGGGGGTGACATTGTACATGTCTGATGGTGTATAGCGGAGACAGTCTACGTGTCTGATGGTGTATAGGGGGTGACAGTGTACGTGTCTGACGGTGTACAGGGGTGACAGTGTACGTGTCTGATGCTGTACAGGGGGTGACATTGTACGTGTCTGATAGTGTATAGTGGAGACAGTGTACGTGTCTGACGGTGTACAGGGTGTGACATTGTATGTATCTGATGGTGTATAGCGGAGACAGTGTACGTGTCTGATGGTGTACAGTGGTGACAGTGTACGTGTCTGACGGTGTAGGGGTGACAGTGTACGTGTCTGATGGTGTACAGGGGTGACAGTGTACGTGCCTGATGCTGTACAGGGGAGACAGATTACGTGTTTGATGGTGTACAGGGGTGACAGTGTATGTGTCTGCTGCTGTACAGGGGTGACAGTGTACGTGTCTGATGGTGTATAGGGGGTGACATTGTACATGTCTGATGGTGTATAGCGGAGACAGTTTACGTGTCTGATGGTGTATAGGGGGTGACAGTGTACGTGTCTGACGGTGTACAGGGGTGACAGTGTACGTGTCTGATGGTGTAGGGGTGACAGTGTACGTGTCTGATGGTGTACAGGGGAGACAGTTTACGTGTCTGATGGAGTATAGGGGGGAGTGACAGTCTATGTTTCTGCTGCTGTACAGAGGTGACAGTGTACGTGTCTGATGGTGTACAGGGGGTGACATTGTACATGTCTGACGGTGTACAGGGTGTGACATTGTATGTGTGTGATGGTGTACAGGGGAGACAGTGTACGTGTCTGATGGTGCACAGGGGGTGACAGTGTACACGTCTGACGGTGTACAGGGGAGACAGTGTACAGGGGAGACAGTGTACGTGTCTGACGGTGTACAGGGAAGGCAGTGTCCATGTCTGACAGTGTACAGGGGGGGAACAGTGTATGTGTCAGACAGTCTACAGGGGAGACAGTGTACGTGTCTGACGGTGTACAGGGGTGACAGTGTACGTGTCTGATGGTGTAGGGGTGACAGTGTTCGTGTCTGATGGCGTACATGGGAGACCATTTACGTGTCTGATGGAGTATAGGGGGGAGTGACAGTCTATGTGTCTGCTGCTGTACAGGGGTGACAGTGTACCTGTCTGATGGTGTACAGGGGGTGACATTGTACATGTCTGATGGTGTACAGGGTGTGACATTGTATGTGTCTGATGGTGTATAGCGGAGACAGTGTACGTGTCTGATGGTGTACAGTGGTGACAGTGTACGTGTCTGACGGTGTAGGGGTGACAGTGTACGTGTCTGATGGTGTCCAGGGGTGACAGTGTATGTGTCTGATGGTGTACAGGGGAGATAGTGTACGTGTCTGATGGTGTACAGGGGTGACTGTACGTGTGTGATGGTGTACAGGGGGTGACAGTGTATGTGTCTGATGGTGTATAGCGGAGACAGTGTACGTGTCTGATGGTGTACAGGATTGACAGTTTATGTGTCTGATGGTGTACAGGGGAGACAGTGTACGTGCCTGATGCTGTACAGGGGAGACAGATTACGTTTTTGATGGTGTACAGGGGTGACAGTGTATGTGTCTGATGGTGTGCAGGGGGTGACAGTGTACGTGTCTGATGCTGTACAGGGGAGACAGATTACGTGTCTAATGGTGTACAGGGGTGACAGTGTACGTGTCTGATGGTGTACAGGGGGTGACAGTGTACGTGTCTGATGGTGTACAGGGGAGACAGTTTACGTGTCTGATGGTGTATAGGGGGGAGTGACAGTGTACGTGTCTGCTGCTTTACAGGGGTGACAGTGTACGTGTCTGATGGTGTATAGGGGGTGACATTGTACATGTCTGATGGTGTATAGCGGAGACAGTCTACGTGTCTGATGGTGTATAGGGGGTGACAGTGTACGTGTCTGACGGTGTACAGGGGTGACAGTGTACGTGTCTGATGGTGTAGGGGTGACAGTGTACATGTCTGATGGTGTACAGGGGAGACAGTTTACGTGTCTGATGGAGTATGGGGGGAGTGACAGTCTATGTGTCTGCTGCTGTACAGGGGTGACAGTGTACGTGTCTGATGGTGTACAGGGGGTGACATTGTACGTGTCTGACGGTGTATAGTGGAGACAGTGTACGTGTATGATGGTGTACAGGGTGTGACATTGTATGTGTGTGATGGTGTACAGGGGAGACAGTGTACTTGTCTGATGGTGTACAGTGGTGACAGTGTATGTGTCTGACGGTGTAGGGGTGACAGTGTACATGTCTGATGGTGTACAGGGGAGATAGTGTACGTGTCTGATGGTGTACGGAGTGACTGTACGTGTGTGATGGTGTACAGGGGGTTACAGTGTATGTGTCTGATGGTGTATAGCGGAGACAGTGTACGTGTCTGATGGTGTACAGGGTTGACAGTGTATGTGTCTGATGGTGTACAGGTGAGACAGTGTACGTGTCTGATGGTGTACAGGGGGTGACAGAGAACGTGTCTGGTGTTGTACAGGGGAGACAGTGTACGTGTCTGATGGTGTACAGAGGGTGACAGTGTACGTGTCTGATGGTGTACAGGGGAGACCGTGTACATGTCTGTTGGTGTACAGGGGAGACAGTGTACGTGTCTGACGGTGTACAGGGGAGACAGTGTACGTGTCTGATGGTGTACAGGCGGGACAGTGTACATTGTCTGACAGTATACAGGGGGTGACAGTGTATGTGTCTGACCGTGTACAGGGGGAACAGTGTACGTGTATGAAAGTGTACGGGGGGACAGTGTACGTGTCTGGCGGTGTACAGGGGAGACAGTGTTAAGGGGGGTGACAATGTACATGACTGACAGTGTACGGGGGACAGTGTACAGGGGAGCCAGTGTACGTGTCTGATGGTGTACAGGGGGTGACAGTGTACACGTCTGACGGTGTACAGGGGAGACAGTGTACAGGGGAGACAGTGTACGTGTCTGACGGTGTACAGGGGAGACAGTGTACGTGTCAGACAGTCTACAGGGGAGACGGTGTACGTGTCTGACGGTGTACAGGGGAGACAGTGTACATGGCTGACAGTGTACAGGGGAGGCAGTGTAAGTGTCTGACAGTGTACAGTGGCGTTAGTGTACGTGTCTGATGGTTTACAGGGGAGACAGTGTACGTGTGTGATGGTGTACAGGGGTGACAGTGTATGTGTCTGATGGTGTACAGGGGGTGAGAGTGTACATGTCTGATGGTGTACAGGGGAGACAGTGTACGTGTCTGATGGTGTACAGGGGAGACAGTGTACGTGTCTGATGGTGTACAGGGGGTGACAGTGTACGTGTCTGATGGTGTTCAGGGGAGACATAGTACATGTCTGATGGTGTACAGGGGGTGACACTGTACGTGTCTGATGGTGTACAGGGGAGACACTGTACGTGTCTGATGGTGTACAGGGGTTGACAGTGTACGTGTCTGATGGTGTACAGGGGGTTGACAGTGTACGTGTCTGATGGTGTACAGGGGGTGACAGAGTACGTGTCTGATGGTGTACGGGGAGACAGTGTACTTGTCTGATAGAGTACAGAGGGTGACAGTGTACGTGTCTGATGGTGTGCAGGGGGTGACAGAGAACGTGTCTGACGGTGTACAGGGGAGACAGTGTACATGGCTGACGGTGTACAGGGGAGACAGTGTACGTGTGTGATGGTGTACAGGGGGTGACATTGTATGTGTCTGATGCAGTATAGCGGAGACAGTGTACGTGTCTGATGGTGTACAGTGGTGACAGTGTACGTGTCTGACGGTGTACAGGGGAGACAGTGTACATGGTTGACAGTGTACAGGGGAGACAGTGTAAGTGTCTGACAGTGTATGGTGGAGATAGTGTACGTATCTGATGGTTTACAGTGGAGACAGTGTACGTGTGTGATGGTGTACAGGGGGTGATATTGTATGTGTCTGATGGTGTATAGCGGAGACAGTGTACGTGTCTGATGGTGTACAGGGGTGACAGTGTATGTGTCTGATGGTGTACAGGGGGTGAGAGTGTACATGTCTGATGGTGTACAGGGCGTGACAGTGTATGTGTCTGATTGTGTATAGGGGAGACAGTGTACGTGTCTGATGGTGTACAGGGGAGACAGTGTACGTGTCTGATGGTGTACAGGGGAGACAGTGCACGTGTCTGATGGTGTACAGGGGAGACAGTGTACGTGTCTGATGGTGTACAGGGGAGACAGTGTACGTGTCTGATGGTGTACAGGGGGTGACAGTGTACCTGTCTGATTGTGTACAGGGGAGACACTGTACGTGTCTGATGGTGTACAGGGGGTGACAGTGTACGTGTCTGATGGTGTACAGGGGGTGACAGAGTACGTGTCTGATGGTGTACAGGGGGTGACAGAGTACGTGTCTGATGGTGTACAGGGGAGACAGTGTACATGTCTGATGGTGTACAGCGGTGACAGTGTATGTGTCTGATGGTGTACAGGGGAGACAGTGCACGTGTCTGATGATGTACAGGGGAGACAGTGTACGTGTTTGACTGTGTACAGGGGAGACAGTGTATGTGTCTGATGGTTTACAGGGGAGACAGTGTATGTGTCTAATGGTGTACAGGGGTGACAGTTTACGTGTCTGATGGTGTACAGGGGGGACAGTGTACGTGTCTGATGGTGTACAGGGGGTGACGGTGTACGTTCCTGATGCTGTACAGGGGAGACAGATTACGTGTCTGACGGTGTACAGGGGAGACAGTGTACGTGTCTGATGGTGTACAGGCGGGACAGTGTACATTGTCTGACAGTATACAGGGGGTGACAGTGTATGTGTCTGACCGTGTACAGGGGGAACAGTGTACGTGTATGACAGTGTACGGGGGGACAGTGTACGTGTCTGGCGGTGTACAGGGGTGACAGTGTACGTTTCTGATGGCGTACAGGGGGACAGTGTACGTGTCTGACAGTGTACAGGGGAGACAGTGTAAAGGGGGGTGACAATGTACATGACTGACAGTGTACAGGTGGGACTGTGTACGTGTATGACAGTGTACGGGGGACAGTGTACATGGGAGACAGTGTACGTGTCTGATGGTGTACAGGGGGTGACAGTGTACACGTCTGACGGTGTACAGGGGAGACAGTGTACGTGTCTGACGGTGTACAGGGGAGACAGTGTACGTGTCAGACAGTCTACAGGGGAGACGGTGTACGTGTCTGACGGTGTACAGGGGAGACAGTGTACTTGGCTGACAGTGTACAGGGGAGAGAGTGTAAGTGTCTGACAGTGTACAGTGGCGATAGTGTACGTGTCTGATGGTTTACAGGGGAGACAGTGTACATGTATGATGGTGTTCAGTGGTGACAGTGTATGTGTCTGATGGTGTACAGGGGGTGAGAGTGTACATGTCTGATGGTGTACAGGGGAGACAGTGTACGTGTCTGATGGTGTACAGGGGGTGACAGTGTACGTGTCTGATGGTGTTCAGGGGAGACATAGTACGTGTCTGATGGTGTACAGGGGGTGACACTGTACGTGTCTGATGGTGTACAGGGGAGACACTGTACGTGTCTGATGGTGTACAGGGGTTGACAGTGTACGTGTCTGATGGTGTACAGGGGGTTGACAGTGTACGTGTCTGATGGTGTACCGGGGGGTGACAGAGTACGTGTTTGATGGTGTACAGGGGAGACAGTGTACGTGTCTGATGGTGTACAGGGGGTGACAGTGTACGTGTCTGAAGGTGTACAGGGAAGACAGTGTACATGTCTGATGGTGTACAGCGGTGACAGTATATGTGTCTGATGGTCTACAGGGGAGATAGTGTACGTGTCTGATGGTGTACAGGGGTGACTGTACTTGTGTGATGGTGTACAGGGGGTGACAGAGAACGTGTCTGACGGTGTACAGGGGAGACAGTGTACATGGCTGACAGTGTACAGGGGAGACAGTGTACGTGTGTGATGGTGTACAGGGGGTGACATTGTATGTGTCTGATGCAGTATAGCGGAGACAGTGTACGTGTCTGATGGTGTACAGGGGGTGACAGTGTATGTGTCTGATGGTGTATAGCGGTGCCAGTGTACGTGTCTGATGGTGTACCAGGGGTGACACTGTACGTGTCTGATGGTGTACAGGGGAGACAGTGTATGTGTCTGATAGTGTATAGGGGGTGACAGTGTACGTGTCTGATGGTGTACAGGGTGTGACATTGTATGTGTCTGATGGTGTATAGCGGAGACAGTGTACGTGTCTGATGGTGTACAGGGGTGACAGTATATGTGTCTGATGGTGTAGGGGTGACAGTGTACGTGTCTGATGGTGTACAGGGGAGACAGTTTACGTGTCTGATGGTGTATGGGGGGAGTGACAGTGTACGTGTCTGCTGCTGTACAGGGGTGACAGTGTACATGTCTGTTGGTGTACAGGGGGTGAAATTGTACGTGTCTGGTGGTGTATAGCGGAGACAGTGTACGTGTCTGATGGTGTATAGGGGGTGACAGTGTACGTGTCTGACGGTGTACAGGGTGTGACATTGTATGTGTCTGATGGTGTATAGCGGAGACAGTGTACGTGTCTGATGGTGTACAGTCGTGACAGTGTACGTGTCTGATGGTGTAGGGGTGACAGTGTACGTGTCTGATGGTGTACAGGGGCGACAGTGTACGTGTCTGATTGTGTACAGGGGTGACAGTGTACGTGTCTGATGGTGTACAGGGGAGACAGTTTACGTGTCTGATGGTGTATAGGGGGGTGACAGTGTACGTGTCTGATGGTGTACAGGGGAGACAGTTTATGTGTCTGACGGTGTACAGGGGAGACAGTGTACGTGTCTGTTGGTGTACAGGGGGTGACATTGTACGTGTCTGGTGGTGTATAGTGGAGACAGTGTACGTGTTTGATGGTGTATAGGGGGTGACAGTGTACGTGTCTGACGGTGTACAGGGTGTGACATTGTTTGTGTCTGATGGTGTATAGCGGAGACAGTGTACGTGTCAGATGGTGTACAGTGGTGACAGTGTACGTGTCTGATGGTGTAGGGGTGACAGTGTACGTGTCTGATGGTGTACAGGAGCGACAGTGTACGTGTCTGATTGTGTACAGGGGTGACAGTGTACGTGTCTGATGGTGTACAGGGGAGACAGTTTTCGTGTCTGATGGTGTATAGGGGGGTGATAGTGTACGTGTCTGCTGCTGTACAGTGGTGACAGTGTACGTGTCTGATGGTGTACAGGGGAGACAGTGTACGTGTCTGATGGTGTACAGGGGAGACAGTTTACGTGTCTGACGGTGTACAGGGGAGACAGTGTACGTGTCTGATGGTGTACAGGGGAGACAGTTTACGTGTCTGACGGTGTACAGGGGAGACAGTGTACTTGTCTGATGGTGTACAGGGGGAGATAGTGTACGTGTTTGATGGTGTACAGGGGGAGATAGTGTACGTGTTTGATGGTGTACAGGGGAGACAGTGTAAGTGTCTGACGGTGTACAGGTGTTCACCATGTACATGTCGAATGATGCACAGAGTGTGACAGTGTATGGGAGGTGATGATGTGTGATGTCATGATGTACGCTGCTGATGGTGTACTCAGTTGATCGTGTATGGTTGTCATAGTGTACCAGGGTGAGAGAGTGCAGGGAGTTGACAGTGTACAGGGAGGGAGACTGTGTATGTGGAGCAGAGAGCGTATCTAAGTGGTCAGTACCTTTCTCTCCTCTTCCTGACCACCAGGTGATGGGGTACAGGTGTAAAAGAGTAGTGTGTGCCTGACAGCATATATGGGGTGAGAGTGTATAGGGGTTGGGGTGTTCAGAGGGTTGACAGTGTACAGGGGTTGGGGTGTTCACGGGGTGACAGTGTACAGGGGTTGGGATGTTCAGAGGGTTGATGTTGTACAGGGGTTGGGGTGTTCAGAGGGATGACAGTGTACAGGGGTTGGGGTGTTCAGTGGGGTGACGGTGTACAGGGGTTGTGATGTTCAGAGGGGTGACAGTGTACAGGGGTTGGGGTGTTCAGAGGGGTGATGGTGTACAGGGGTTGGGGTGTTCAGAGGGGTGATGGTGTACGGGGGTTGGGGTGTTCAGAGGGGTGACAGTGTACAGGGGTTGGGGTGCACGGAGGGGTGACGATGTACAGGGGTTGGGGTCAGAGGGGTGACCGTGTACGGGGGTTGGGGTGTTCAGAGGGGAGTCGGTGTACAGTGGTTGGGGTGTTCAGATGGGTGACGGTGTACAGGGGTTGGGGTGTTCGGAGGGCTGACGATGTACAGGGGTTGGGGTGTTCAGAGGGAAGACGGTGTACAGGGGTTGCGGTGTTCAGTGGGGTGACGGTGTACAGGGGTTGGGGTGTTCAGAGGGGTGACGGTGTACAGGGGTTGGGGTGTTCAGAGGGGTGACAGTGTAGAGGGGTTTGGGTGTACAGGGTTTGGGGTGTTCGGAGGGGAGATGGTGTACAGGGGTTGGGGTGTTCAGTGGGGTGACGGTGTACAGGGGTTGGGGTGTTCAGAGGGGTGATGGTGTACAGGTATGACGGTGTACAGGGGTTGGGGTGTTCGGAGGGGTGACAGTGTACAGGGGTTGGGGTGTTCAGAGGGGTGACGGTGTACAGGGATTTGAGGTGTTCAGAGGGGTGACGGTGTACAGGTATGACGGTGTACAGGGGATTGGGTGTTCGGAGGGGTGACGGTGTACAGGGGTTGGGGTGTTCAGAGGGGTGACACTGTACAGGGGTTTGGGTGTACAGGGTTTGGGGTGTTCGGAGGGGTGACGGTGTGTCTGAGTGATCAATAACCATCTTTCTGCTCACTGATCACCAGGTTGTCGCCACCCAGAATGAACCAGCAGGTCCGGGATCTCCAGCTGGCACATGGCCGGAGGGTGGTGTCTCCGTCCTCCCCAGGTGCAGCCAAGAGGCTCTACAGGAACCTATCGGGGAAATTCAAGGTTAATTACACGTCCTTTGATGAGACCAGTTTGTTGGGCAGAAATGAGAAGAACAAGCAACGAAAGTCGTGCCCGGTAAGGAGGTGCCCAGTATGGGGGTTCACAGTAAGGGGGTGCCCAGTGTGGGGGTTCCCGGTAAGGGGGTGCCCAGTAAGGGGATTCCCGGTAAGGGGGTGCCCAGTATGGGGGTTCACAGTAAGGGGGTGCCCAGTATGGGGGTTCACAGTAAGGGGTGACCATATGGGGATTCCTGGTAAGGGGGTGCCCAGTGTGGGGGTTCACAGTAAGGGGGTGCCTAGTGTGGGGGTTCCTGGTAAGGGGGTGCCCAGTATGGGGGTTCACAGTAAGGGATTGACCAGTATGGGGGTTCACAGTAAGGGGGTGTCCAGTATGGGGGTTCACAGTAAGGGGGTGCCCAGTGTGGGGGTTCACAGTAAGGGGGTGCCCAGTGTGGGGGTTCCCGGTAAGGGGGTGCCCAGTATGGGGGTTCACAGTAAGGGGGTGTCCAGTATGGGGGTTCATGCTAGGGGGTGACTAGTAGGGAGAAGCGTTATTAGGAGGTGCCTAGTTAGGGATGCCTGTTATGGGGCTGCCCAGTAAGGAGTGAAGACAGATGCTGTCGATATGGAAGGAGAGGCATTGACCTGCTCTACAGAGTGCAGTTACTCAGTGGTCATGAACATACCAGTCAGAGACCACCATACTCGTGAGTGTCACAGACCACAACACTTAAGCACATTCTGGTATGAATTTTCAAACAATATCCATCTGGTTGTAATTCCAAATCCTGTTAAAGATATCCTAGGACAAAAGGTATTAAACACTTTTCAAAAGAAGATTAGATGTTGAGTTGTTCACAGGGCAGAGCCAACCTGACCTCAGATAATGTCAGCAGCCCCACCACAGCAGTATTCTTCAGCTCCGTTTCTTAACCCAGCACATTGTCACAATCAAGATCAAATTCAGGATTATGAAATTATGAAGTTTGTTGTTTTGTGTCAACAGTGCAGTACAAGACCTACATACATAGCGGATTCCAGTTCACTGGCCCATCAGTTAATCGGGACAGCCACTTATTTTGGACGTCTTGAAGAGAAAAAAACTAATTGAGAAAATAGCTGGGATTCCGTTCATTTATTTGGGACACTATGCCACTTAGTTAGGACAGGAGATCTGCTGAACAGTTTCTATCTAGCGTCAGTAATGGACATTGTTAGACACAACACCATGCTTAGAGAGAACACTTTTTAAATAGCATCAGTTTCATGTGTTTCTGTATAAAAAGCAGTAATCTTTTTCCACTCATAGTTGGTGAGAAATAAGCAGTGGGACAACTCCGAACTCACTGCAGTTTCAAGCATTCAGGCTTGGAGATGCCAGAAAGAGCCAGGAGTGAAAATGAAACTATTTCACAACTTCATCAATAACTATTAGGAAATAGTAAAGTTTTACATTTGCAAACAGGAGGAAATCTGCAGATGCTGGAAATTCAAGCAACACACGCAAAAAATGCTGGTGAACGCAGCAGGCCAGGCAGCATCTATAGTAAGAGGTACAGTCGACATTTCGGGACGAGACCCTTTGTCAGGACTAATTAGTCTCGGCCCAAAACGTCGACTGTACCTCTTCCTATAGATGCTGCCTGGCCTGCTGTGTTCACCAGCATTATTTGTGTGTGTTACAGTTTTACAGTGCTGCTGTAGTATTGATAGTCTTCTGATCTGTTCTCTATTTCATTTAAATACATTATTTGTAACTCAAGCAACACACATAAAAGTTGCTGGTGAACGCAGCATCTTTAGACCCTTTCTTTCGAAGGGTCTTGGCCTGAAACGTCGACCGTACCTCTTCCTAGAGATGCTGCCTGGCCTGCTGCGTTCACCAGCAACTTTTATGTGTGTTGCTTGAAATTCCAGCATCTGCAGATTTCCTTGTGTTTGCATTTGTAACTCAAGTTGTCTTTTTTATATCATTTTACCTATTTCCATGAAACTTTGTCTCATTGGGGCAGCTGCATAATTGGGCCAAAATGTTCTGGTCCCGATATGTCCCAATTAACCGGAATTCACTGTATTAAAGAAATAAATAAGTAGTGCAAAAAAGAGAGCCAAAAAGGTGCAGTATTGTAGCTGGGTTCATGGTCTGTTCTGAAATCTGATGGCAGAGGGAAAGAAGCTGTTGAGTGGGTAGCTTTAGGCTCCTGTTTCGCTTCCTCGACCGTGGTAATGAGAAGAGGGCATTCGGAGTGCTGAGAGTTCTTCATTATGGATGACACCCTCTTGAGCTTGTCCTTGCTGGAACTGGCGGCTGAGTTTACAACCCTCGGTTGCCTCTTGCCATCCTGTGCGTTGGAGCCTTCATACCAGGCAGTGAGGAAACCTGTCAGAGCGCTCTCCACAGTACATCTGTAGAAATCTGAATTTCTACAAGCAGTGGCTACAACCTAAAGAGGGGGGCTATACTTTTTGCTAAAGTCACATTCTCCCAGCCCTGGGAGTGTGTGATGGGGTGGTGTGAAGGGAGCTTCACTCTGTGTCTGACCGCAGGCTTGTGTGATGGGATGGTGTAGAGGGAGTTTCACTCTTTGTCTGACCCCGGGAGTGTGTGCTGGGACATTGTGTACGGAGCTTGCACCCCAAGATCTCTCTGTACTGTTAGAAATCCTGACGTTGTGGTCTGTGAACATTATGGATGTGCTATTTTGGCATTGGAATGTGAGATGACACTTGCGGCCTGCCCCCAGCACATCCTTAGGTGTGTGGGTTGTTAACAAAACTGACACATTTCGCTCAACACACATCAAAGTTGCTGGTGAACGCAGCAGGCCAGGCAGCATCTCTAGGAAGAGGTGCAGTCGACGTTTCAGGCCGAGACCCTTCGTCAGGGCTAACTGAAGGAAGAGTGAGTAAGGGATTTGAAAGTGGGAGAGGGAGGGGGAGATCTGAAATGATAGGAGAAGACAGGAGGGGGAGGGATGGAGCCAAGAGCTGGACAGGTGATTGGCAAAAGGGGATACGAGAGGATCATGGGACAGGAGGTCCGGGAAGAAAGTCAAGGAAGGGGGTGGGGGAACCCAGAGGATGGGCAAGGGGTATATTCAGAGGGACAGAGGGAGAAAAAGGAGAGTGAGAGAAAGAATGTGTGTATAAAAATAAGTAACAGATGGGGTACGAGGGGGAGGTGGGGCATTAGCGGAAGTTAGAGAAGTCGATGTTCATGCCATCAGGTTGGAGGCTACCCAGACGGAATATAAGGTGTTGTTCTTCCAACCTGAGTGTGGCTTCATCTTTACAGTAGAGGAGGCCGTGGATAGACATGTCAGAATGGGAATGGGATGTGGAATTAAAATATGTGGCCACTGGGAGATCCTGCTTTCTCTGGCGGACAGAGCGTAGGTGTTCAGCAAAGTGGTCTCCCAGTCTGCGTCGGGTCTTGCCAATATATAAAAGGCCACATCAGGGGCACCGGATGCAGTATATCACCCCAGCCGACTCACAGGTGAAGTGTCGCCTCACCTGGAAGGACTGTCTGGGGCCCTGAATGGTGGTAAGGGAGGAAGTGTAAGGGCATGTGTAGCACTTGTTCCGCTTACACGGATAAGTGCCAGGAGGGAGATCAGTGGGGAGGGATGGGGAAACGAATGGACAAGGGAGTCGCGTAGGGAGCGATCCCTGCGGAAAGCAGAGGGGGGAGGAGGGAAAGATGTGCTTAGTGGTGGGATCCCGTTGGAGGTGGCGGAAGTTACGGAGAATAATATGTTGGACCCGGAGGCTGGTGGGGTGGTAGGTGAGGACCAGGGGAACCCTATTCCTAGTGGGGTGGCGGGAGGATGGAGTGAGAGCAGATGTATGTGAAATGGAGGAAGTGGGAGGAGCCAAAGGAGAAATTATTAAGAGTAAGGACTAATTCCGCGAGACGGAGCAGAGTGGTGGTAGAGGGGAACTGATTAGGTCTGGAATCCAAAAAGAAGCGTAGAGCTATCAACTCTGCTCTTAAACGCATCTCCCCCATTCCACGTACACTTACACTTCCTCCCTTACCACCATTCAGGGCCCCAAACAGTCCTTCCAGGTGAGGCAACACTTCACCTGTGAGTCGGCTGGGGTGATATACTACGTCCGGTGCTCCCGATGTTGCCTTTTATATATTGGCAAGACCCGACGCAGACTGGGAGACCGCTTTGCTGAACACCTACGCTCTGTCCGCCAGAGAAAGCAGGATCTCCCAGTGGCCACACATTTTAATTCCACATCCCATTCCCATTCTGACATGTCTATCCACGGCCTCCTCTACTGTAAAGATGAAGCCACATTCAAGTTGGAGGAACAACACCTTATATTCCGTCTGGGTAACCTCCAACCTGATGGCATGAACATCGACTTCTCTAACTTCCGCTAATGCCCCACCTCCCCCTCGTACCCCATCTGTTACTTATTTTTATACACACATTCTTTCTCTCACTCTCCTTTTTCTCCCTCTGTCCCTCTGAATATACTCCTTGCCCATCCTCTGGGTTCCCCCACGCCCTTCCTTGACTTTCTTCCCGGACCTCCTGTCCCATAATCCTCTTGTATCCCTTTTGCCAATCACCTGTCCAGCTCTTGGCTCCATCCCTCCCCCTCCTGTCTTCTCCTATCATTTTGGATCTCCCCCTCCCCCTCCAACTTTCAAATCTCTTACTAACTCTTCCTTCAGTTAGTCCTGACGAAGGGTCTCGGCCTGAAATGTCGACTGTACCTCTTCCTAGAGATGCTGCCTGGCCTGCTGCGTCCACCAGCAACTTTGATGTGTGTTGCTTGAATTTCCAGCATCTGCAGAATTCCTATTATTGACACATTTCGCTACATGTTTTAGATGTACATCTGATAAATATATAAATTTGAAATTGAATCTGATAAATGCTGTACACGTTCCTCTTTTATTTGACCTCCCAAAGTGCAACACCTCACATTTGTTTGGATTGGACTCCATTTTACCATCCCTCTGTCCACATTCCCAGTAAATCTATTACTTGCTGAATAGTTTGACAACTCCCTGACTGTCCACAACCCCGCCAGTGTTTGTGGTGAATCGCCCAGGGTGGAGTAGCCAATGTTATAGCCAGAGTGTGGAGAGGCCATGTCAGATCACTGCCTCTGAATGATTAGATTAGATTAGATTATGAGGACACTCAGTCCTTGTTTATTGTCATTTAGAAATGCGTGCATTAAAAAATGATACAGTGTTCCTCCAGAGAGATATCACAGAAACACAAGACAAACCAAAACTAAAACTGACAAAACCACATAATTATAACATATAGTTACAACAGTGCAAAGCAATACTGTAGTTTGATAAAGAGCAGACCATGGGCATGGTAAAAAAAAAGTCTCAAGTCCTGATAGCCCCATCATCTCACGCAGACAGTAGAAGGGAGGAACTCTCCCTGCCATGAACCTCCAAGCACCGCAAACTTGCCGATGCAGCACCATTGGAAGCACCCGACCACAGCGGACTCTGAGTCCGTCCGAAAACTTCGAGCCTCCGACCAGCCCTCCGACACCGAGCACCATCCTCTGCCGAGTGCTTCGACCCCGCCCCGGCCACCGAGCAACAAACAAAGCCGAGGACTCTGGGCCTTCTCCTCCGGAGATTCTGGATCACACAGTAGCAGCAGCAGCGAAGCAGACATTTCAGAAGTTTCTCCAGATGTTCCTCTGTGCTCTCACGTCTGTCTCCATCAAATCAGGATTGTGCACAGCATCCTACTTGACAGATAACAGATATCACCACCGGAGTGGCCACTGCGAGCTGCATCACGCTGCCATCTCCGCCAAATGAGCAGAGGTAATGGCAATGTGATCAATGATCAAAGTTCATTTTCTTGCAGGCATTCACTGTATATATAAGAAATACAATAAAATCACATGCAACAGGACAATGAGTTTGCAAAAGACAAACAAACAATAAATATCGAAAACATGAAATGAAAAGTCCTTGAGTCCAGTTCAGTGATTTTGTGAGTGAAGTTGGGTGAAGTTATCCACTTTGATTCAAGAGCCTGATGGTTGAGGGGTAACAACTGTTCCCGAACCTGGTGGTGTGAGCCCTGAGGCTCCTGTATGTTCTTCCTGATGGCAGCAGTGAGAAGAGAGCATACCCTGGGTGGTGACGGATACTACTTTCCCACAGCAGCATTTCATGTCGATGTGTTTTACCCATGATGGACTGGACTGGATCCACTGCTTTTTGTAGGATTAATGATCAAGAACCAACTTTATTGGCCATCTACATTTGCATATATTAGGAATTTGCTGTGGTGTGTTGATGTGACGTGCAGCAGAAAAACAACATTCAGCAACTATGAAGAAGTACAGTGGATTTCGGTTACTTGGGACACATTGGGACCAGTACATTTTGGCCCAATTAAAGAGCTGCCCCACTTAGCCGAATGGAAATAGATACAAAGGTATAAAAAAGACAAATTACCATTTAACTGAGTAGCAAATTATGTACTTAAATGAAATACAGAACAAATTAGAACATTATCAGTACTATAGACTGTATATTAGTTCCTAAAAGTTATCAACAGAGGAATTCATCCACTGTACACTGTTACGATCTTTTAATTAACTGTAAATAAGGTACTTAAGGAGGTGGCTTTAGAAATCGTGGACGCATTAGTAATCATTTTCCAATGTTCTATAGATTCAGGATCAGTTCCTGTGGATTGGAGGGTGGCTAATGTTGTCCCTCTCTTCAAGAAGGGAGGAAGAGAGAAAACAGGGAATTATATACGGTTAGCCTGACGTCGGTGGTGGGAAAAATGCTGGAGTCAATTATAAAAGATGAAATTACGACACATCTGGATAGTAGTAACAGGATTGGTCCGAGTCAGCATGGATTTACGAAGGGGAAATCGTGCTTGACTAATCTTCTGGAATTTTTTGAGGTTGTAACTATGAAAATGGACAAGGGAGTGCCAGGGGATGTAGTGTACCTGGACTTTCAGAAAGCCTTTGATAAAGTCCCACATAGGAGATTAGTGGGCAAAATTAGGGCACATGGTATTGGGGGCAGAGTACTGACATGGATTGAAAATTGGCTGGCTGACAGAAAACAAAGAGTAGCGATTAATGGGTCCCTTTCGGAATGGCAGACGGTGACTAGTGGGGTACTGCAGGGTTCAGTGCTGGGACCGCAGCTGTTTACAATATATATTACTGGTTTAGATGAAGGGATTAAAAGTAACATTAGCAAATTTGCCGATGACACAAAGCTGGGTGGCAGTGTGAAATGTGAGGAGGATGTTATGAGAATGCAGGGTGACTTGGACATGCTGGGTGAGTGGGCAGATGCATGGCAGATGCAGGTTAATGTGGATAAATGTGAGGTTATCCACTTTGGTGGTAAGAACAGGAAGGCAGATTATTATCTAAATGGAGTCAAGTTAGGAAAAGGGGAAGTACAACGAGATCTAGGTGTTCTTGTACATCAGTCACTGAAAGCAAGCATGCAGGTACAGCAGGCAGTGAAGAAAGCTAATGGCATGCTGGCCTTCATAACAAGGGGAATTGAGTATAGGAGCAAAGAGGTCCTTCTGCAGCTGTACAAGGCCCTGGTGAGACCACACCTGGAGTACTGTGTGCAGTTTTGGTCTCCAAATTTGAGGAAGGACATTCTCGCTATTGAGGGAGTGCAGCGTAAGTTCACAAAGTTAATTCCCGGGATGGTGGGACTGTCATATGTCGAAAGATTGGAGCAACTGGGCTTGTATACTCTGGAATTTAGAAGGCTGAGAGGGGATCTTATTGAAACATATAAGATTATTAAGGGATTGGACACGCTGGAGGCAGGAAGCATGTTCCCGCTGATGGGTGAGTCCAGAACCAGAGGCCACAGTTTAAGAATAAGGGGTAGGCCATTTAGAACAGAGTAGAGGAAAAACTTTTTCACCCAGAGAGCGGTGGATATGTGGAATGCTCTGCCCCAGAAGGCTGTGGAAGCCAAGTCTCTGGATGCTTTCAAGAAAGAGGTGGATAGAGCTCTTAAAGATAGCGGAATCAAAGGTTATGAGGATAAGGCAGGAACTGGATACTGATTGTGAGATGATCAACCATGATCACCGTGAATGGCGGTGCTGGCTCGAAGGGCCGAATGGCCTACTCCTGCACCTATTGTCTATTGTCTATAAATGAAGAAAATTAGCACAGACACCTAGTGTAGATAATGGACTGCCTTCATACAATGCTTTAGAAATTTTTCAGCCTGAAACATCAACTATACTTTTTTCCATAGATGCTGCCTGGCCTGCTGGGTTCCTCCAGCATTTTGTGTGTGTTGCTCCTGTCCTAATTAAGTAGCGTAGTGTCCCAAATAAATGAAGGGATTCCCGTCTATTTCCTTCAATACTTTTTGTTCTTTGAGAGTTATTCCAACTAAGTGGCTGCCCCCATTAACTGATGGCCCAATTAACCAGAATCCACTATATATATAAAACATATAGCTAAAGGTTAAAATATGGATAGAGAATGAAATGTGCACAAAGACATAAATATCAGCACGTATTTCCAATGTAAACAGTGGTTCAAAATGTTGTGTAGTCATAGGGGTAATCAGTGGAGTGGGGCGTGGGGGATAGGCTAATTAGAATGGTTGGTAAGATTAACTGCCTGGGGAAAGAAACTTTCACAGATGGTGTAAAGTTATTGTTTTAATAGCCCTATAGTACTTACCAGAAGGGAGTTTTTGGAAAAGGCAGTTTACAGTGTGGGTAGTGTTTGCAATGATCTTTCCTGCCTGTTTGGCATACAAGTCCTGCAGTGATGGTAGACTGCAGACAATGACCTTTTCTGCTGACCTGATGATGAGATGTGGACCTGTGGATACACACCTCCCAATATCCTAATCTAGTAGGATGGCTTGCCATCAGCCTGGTCACTGGGCTCATCTTGACCAGAGGGTGATGTACGTTTGCTTCTGCAGAACTTCCAAGGCAATGAGGCGGTCTTTGAAGCAGTGGAACAGCAAGACCTGGATGCTGTGCAGATGCTGCTCAACATGTATACGGCAGAGGAGCTGGACCTCAACACCCCCAACAGTGAGGGGCTGATGCCTCTGGACATCGCCATCATGACCAACAACGTGCCCATGGCAAAGCTGCTTCTGCAGGCTGGAGCAAAGGAGAGCCCACACTGTAAGTTCCACTGATCACACATCACCATGCTTCATGTACACTCGTACAAGGGGGAGGCCACTGTCTGCAACTGTCCTAGCACATGCTCAGGGTGAAAGCACATTATGTTGTTCCTATTCAGGACGGGGAGGTGTGTGAGGGGTGTCAGCCTCTGTACCATTGGGTGAGGGACAGGGGTCCCTGGGGGTGTGTGATAGAACAGTGTGGGGGGAGCTTCACTCTGTGTCTGACCCTGGGAGTGTGTGATGGGATGGTGCGGGGGAGCTTAACTTACGTCTGACCATGGGGGGGTTGGGGTTGTGATGGGACGGTGTAGAGGGGGCTTGATCTGGAATTGATTAAGGGAGAGATAATTGAGAAATTTTGTGTGGTTGGTGTTGGCACGTTCTCTGTAACTGACTGTCAGAGTGACTGGGGGAGTGACGATCTCTCCATGATGGCCCATAGTGGACTGACTGAGGGAGCGATGTTGGGAATGGTTATGTGTGACCAGTATTGAGAGGTGCTCTGTAACTAATTACCGGTTCTCTATTCAGTTGTCAGTTTGGAAAGTCGGGCTGCACATTTAGCTACACTTGTGCGTGAGTCGGAGCAGCGTTTGAGTGAGCTGATGGCACAGGTGGTGAACGAGGCCGCAGGTTCAGACCATGCTGAGAAGCAGAGGCAACTGAAAACCTGGGAGTGGCAGAGCCGCCTCTTCAAACGGATGAAAAGGGGCTTTGAACATGCACGTGAGTTTCAAGCACAAATTGCAATCACCAGGTTTCTTCTGCATTTCCTGTGACATCACGAGCCGTCCTCTCTATCCCAGATCATACACCACCACCTGCTCATTCATCACTGCCATCAAGAGTCCTGTCTGGTCAGCCCTTCCCAGTGAGTCCTGTCCACTCAGTGCTGCCCGCTGTGTCGTGTCTGCCTGGCCCAGCCAGCTATTCCGCTCTCCATGCCAGTATCTCTCCTGTAACGCCATCGGATTTTATCTTGTTAAGCAGCCTCATGTGTGGCTCCCTATCAAATGCCTTCTGAAAATCCCAGTAAGTGACATCCATTCCCTCTCCTTTGTCCACCCTGCTTGTTTCTTCCTCGAAGAACTCTAACAGATTTGTCAGGCAAGATTTCCCTTGACAGAAACCTTGCTGACTTTGACTTATTTTATCATTAGTCTCCAAATACCTCGATACCTCATCTTTAATAACAGACTCCAGCACTTTCCCAACCACTGAGGTTAGTCTAACTGGCCTATAATTTGAACTTCTTCAGTGTAGGCATCACTGGAAGACCTTGCTTTCTCTGGCGGACAGAGTGTAGTTGTTCCAGCAATGGCCTATAATTTCCTTTCCTTTGCCTTCCTCCATTTTTAAAGAGGGGAGTGACATTTGCAATCTTCCAGTCCTCCAAGACCATACTAGAATCAAGTGATTCTTCAAAGATCATGACCAATGCATCCGTGATCTCTTCAGCAACCTCTCTCAGGACTCTAGGATGTGGTCCATCTGTCCTAGGTGACCTGTCCACCTTGAGACCTTAGAGTTTGCCTGGCACTTTTTCCAATGACACTCACTCCTGCTCCTTGACACTCACGGTTATCTGGCACACTGCTAGTGTCTTCCAAAATACCCATTAAGTTCATCTGCCATTCCTTTGACCCCCATTACTACTTCACCAGCATCATTTTCCAGTGGTCCAATATCAACTCTCACCTCCCTTTTACTCTTTATATAACTGAAAAAACTGTTGTTGGTATCCTGCTTAATATTATTGTCTAGATTGTCCTCATATCTCATCTTTTACTTTCTTACAGCTTTTTCAGTTGCCTTTTGTTGGATTTTAAAAGTTCACCAATCATCTAACTTTCCATTTACTTTTGCTAATTTACGTGCCCTTTTTATAATCCTTAACTTCCTTTGTCAGCCACGGTTGCCTATTGCTGGCATTTGAAAACTTCTTCCTCTGTGGAACATAACTGACTCAGAACAGAACACATGTCCCCATTCTGTCTCGAGTTAAGTAAGAAATAAGGAATGAACTCACCTATGTACCTTGACTTCACCTGTTCTCTCTGACGCCTTGTTGAGCCAAAGCCTTACTGCTCTGCCTCTGACGACAACCGCTCCCATGATGACCACTCCGCTAGGCGATATCTCTCTGTTATAGAGATTGGCTTTTTAAGGCTCTTTGCTGGACCTGCACAGGACCTCTTCTGTTGCATCTGCGCAGTACTCCAATCAATGCCCATCCCGTGAGTCCTGACTGCCTAGTGTATCCTGGGTGCCTGGCCTTGCCCCATATTTTCTGGCTGCCCAGACTTGTCCCATGTGTGCTGTCTGTCCAGCCCTGCCCAGTGGGTCCTGTCTGCCCGGCTGCACCCAGTGTGCCCAGATTCCAACACCAGCAGCCAGCACCGCGGGGATTGTAAGACCATCGAGTCTGAACCCCCGTTTCATCATGGGCAATCTAATTTTCTTCTCAACCTCAATTTCCTGCCTTCTCCCCGTAACCCTTCATTCCCTGAGTAACCATTAATCTATCAGCCTCTACCTTCAATGTACATAAATACTTGGCCTCCACAGCCGCCTGTGCCAGCAAATTCCACAGGTTCACCACTCTCTGGCCAAAGAAATTCCTCCTCATCTCCGTTCTGAAAGAATGCCCCTCTATTCTGAGACTGTCTATTCTGCTCTTACCACCATAGGAAACGTACTCTCCGCATCCACTCTATCAAGGCCTGTAACCTTTCAATAGGTTTCAATGAGGTCATCTCTCATTCTTCTGAATTCCAGCAAATACTGGCCTGAGCCACCAAACACTCCTCATTTGACAAGCTGTTCAATTCTGGAATAATTTTCCTGAATCTCTCCAGTTGCAGCCCATCCTTTCTAAGATAAGGGGCCCAAAATTGCTCAAAATACTCCAAGTGTGGCCTTACTACTGTCTTATAAATTTCAACATTATACCCCTGCTTTTATATTCTAGTCCTCTTGAAATGAATGCTAACATCACATTTACCTTCCTCACCACAGGCTCAACCTGCAAATTATTCTTCAGGAAATCCTGCACAAGGACTTCCAAGTCCTTCTGCACCTCAATTTTTTTGTATTTTCTCTCCAGACAGAAAATAGGCAATCCTTTCATTTCTTCTGGCAAAGTGTATGATCATACACTTCCCAGCACTGTGTTCTATCTGCCGTTTCATTACCTATTCGCCTAATCTGTCTAAGTCCTTCGTAGCCTCTTTACTTCCTCAA
This sequence comes from Mobula birostris, assembly GCF_030028105.1. Taxonomy (NCBI): domain Eukaryota; kingdom Metazoa; phylum Chordata; class Chondrichthyes; order Myliobatiformes; family Myliobatidae; genus Mobula; species Mobula birostris. The sequence goes on from NC_092378.1 coordinate 158,262,483, forward strand.
AACTACCTGTCCCTCCAACTATCTTCATATTGGCTGCAAACTTGGCAATGAAGCCATCATTTCCATCATCCAAATCATTAACATGTAATGTAAAAAGAATTGGTCCCACCACAGACCCCTGTGGGAAACCTCTAGTCACTGGTATCCTGTCTGAAAAGGCTTCCTTTATTCCCACTCTTTGCCTCCTGCCAGACCATACCAGAATCTTCCCTGTAATACCATGGGCTTGTAGCTTGTTAAGCAGCCTCATGTGTGGCACCTTGTCAAGGCCTTCTGAAAATCCAAATACACAACATCCACCGATTCTCCTTTGTCTATCTTGCTTGTTATGTCTTCAAAGAATTCCAATGGATTTGTCAGTTGAGATTTTCCCTTGAGAAAATCATGCCACCTGCGACCTATCTTATCATGTGCCTCCAAATACCCTGAGTCTTCATCCTTAATAATCGAGTCCAATATCTTCTCAACCACTGATGTCAGACTAACTAGCCTATAGTTTCCCTTTTTCTGCCTCTTCCTTTTTGAAGAGTGGAGTGACATTTGCAATTTTTCAGTCTTCCGGAACCATCCCAGAATCTAGTGTTCTTGAAAGATCATCACCAATGCCTCCACGATCACTTTGGTCACTTCTTTCAGAACTGTGGGCTGTGCACCATCTGGTCCAGGTGACTTACCTAACTTCAGACCTTTCAGTTTCCCCAAGAACCTTCTCTCGAGATATGGTAACCACACACTTTATGATCAATGGTTCCTGGAGCTTCCATCACACTGCGAGTGTCTTCCACAGTGAAGATTGATGCAAAATACTTACTCAGTTCATCCGCTATTTTGTTGTCCCCCATTACTACCTCTCCAGCATCGTATTCCTGCAGTCTGATATCCACTCTCACCTCTCTTTTACACTTTGTGTATCTGAAGAAACTTTTGGTATCTTCCTTAATATTACTGGCTAGCATATTTTCATATTCTATGTTTACCTTCTTGATGATATTTTAGTTGTCTTCCTTTGGTTTGGAAAAACTTCCTAATCCTCTAATTTCCCATTAATCATTGCTCTGTTATATGCCCTCTCTTTGGCTTTTATGTTGGCTTTGACTTCTCTTATTAGCTCTTACTTGTCTCTTAATCTCTAAAGCACAGAAGAGGCCCTTGCTCACCAATAGGCTCATCTAGACTTGTGCCATCTGCCAACATTTGGCCCATGTTCCTGAGAACCTTTCTTATCTGTGTACGTGTTTGTTAAAGTGTCTTTTAAATATTATTCACATACTGACCACCCTCTGGTTGAAAAAGTTACCTCTCAGGTTCCCATCGATGTAACCCTCTTCCACCATAAACCCACGTCCTCTGGTTCTTGATGCTGGTGAGTTACTACATTAGCATAGCAGTTACTGAAAATGTGTTATAGCTCGAGTGTCAGAGTGCAGAGTTCAATTCTGGCATGAGAAAATTTGTCCATTCTTCCATGGGTGTGTGGGTTTCCTTTGGGTTCTTCGCTTTCCTCCCACAGTTAAAAGATGTACTCTTCTTATCGTGTCCACTGACAGTCTGTATATGGCCCAGCCAGAACAGGACACATTTTTGCGCCTTGCTGTTGTATTCGGTTCCTATAGCGATGGGCATTGCAGGAGATGGTGCATAGTTTGTGGTTCAATTCCACATTCACAAGTTGTCAGGCTGGTTATATATCCCCATTTGCTTAGTGACACCTTTGAATGACCTACACCAGGCCTAGGTCTGTTAAGGCACACAAAGATGTACTGGTTAGAGGGTTAATTGGTCAGTGAGAATTGTCCTTTAATTAGGTTAGGTTTAAATAGGTGAGTTGCCGGGTGAGACGGCTTATTGGGCCAGAAAGATCTGTTCTGTATGGTATCGCTAAATAATTAAATAAATAAACCTGCTCTGTACACGCCGCTCATGATTTTATACGCTTCAACAAGGTCACCCTCAATCACCTCTGCTCCAGAGAACAAACTCCCAGCCTGCCCAACCTCTCCTCCCTACAGCCCAGTCCCTTAAACTCTCCGCTCAACTCACAACACAACCCCTCAACCACTCCCCTCAACCCACAGCCCAGTCCCTCAACTCACAACCCAGCCCTTTAACCTCTGCCCTCAACTCACATCAGCAGAAATGATCACACTGTCTTTGTGTCTCAGCTTACCCTCCTGCGCACGAAGAGATTTGGACAGTTTGCTGAGAGCATCTTGCATCTTGAGCTCTGCCTGAAAGCAAGGTGCCTGCCTGAAGAGGCAGCTCAGGACAGGCTGTAGGTGGGCTCTGTGAGCTCATGGCAGAGGGATCACAACACCATGAAACAGGCCATTTGGCCCATCGAGAATGCTCCACAGTCTTACCACACCCAGGACGGTTGGACAGAAGAGACAGGATGTCCAAGATAAGGTGGAGACAGGTTGTCTAGGACAGTGACCCTGAGCTGAAGCATTAAGAAATAAATGATTGAAGGTAACAGGAGATACGATGGTGCTGGAACTGCAAGAGGTACTAGGTACAGTCTTGTATCGGACTTGCAAGAGGCAGTAGGAATCGGATTTCCATGTGCCACATCACACAGAGGGAAAAGTTCAGGATACATGTCGATGTCCCACTCTCTCCAGCTTTGCAGGGGGATCATTCCTTCAACTGCTCTGTGCTTCTCCACCAACCAACCCCCCTTGTCCTATCCTTACAACTCGTTCCACAGTAACTGCAGGAAATACAACAGCTGATTTTTGCTAGCTTCCGTCCCACCATCCAGAGACCCCAACAGTCTCTCCTGGTTGACAGACACCTCCTGCATTCTCTTGTGTTGCACTCAGTGGCCAGTGTGTGGTCTCCTCTGCACTGCAGGGCCAGTCACTGAACACATGGGTGATAATGATGCTGACCACTCTACTTGACCCCATTCCCACCCCGCCCTGTCTCGAGTCTCCTGCATGTTATCTACAAGTCCAACGTAAGCTCAGCTCCCGTGTGGAATTCTATAGTTTCAGACAACGGAGCACGTCTGATGAAAGGTCAGTCACACGCAACACTAACTCAGTAATTCTCTCTCTACGGATGCTGCCTGACTGGTCTAGTACTTCCCCCCACCTCCTCCATTCCCCATCCCCTTTCCCCTCTCTCAACTTACCCCTGCCTGCCCTTCACTTCCCTCTGGTGCTCCTCTCCCTTTTTCTGTCGTCCATGGCCTTCTGTCTTCTTCTGTAAGGCTCCCCATTCTCCAACCTGTACCTCTTTCTCCAATCAACTTCCCAGCTCTTTACTTCGCCCTTTCCCCACCCCTCCCAGTTCCACCAATCACCTGGTGCTTCTCCCTTTCCTCTCCCACCTTCTAACCCTGACTCCTCATCTCCTCACCTCCAGTCCTGCTGAAGGGTCTCAACCCAAAATGTCGACTGTACTCTTTTCCATAGATGCTGCCTGGCCTGCTGAGTTCCTCCAACATTTTGTGTGTGTTGCTTGGATTTCCAGCAGCTGCAGATTTTCTCTTGTTTGTGATTCCTTGTTGGTGTTTTGTTCGTGCTTTGGTGAGACCGCCCTCAAGGGTACACTCATATCAACCTTCCTCTCTGCAGTGGACCAGGTAAGATCTCACTCACCTTCCACAGAACTCATTTCATTGTAATTTCTAACCTCTGGCTTTGTGTTGAACCCACAGGGGTCCCAGATGCTCCAGTTCAGGTCTGGTTATCCGCTGCAGGCAGCACCTCCTTACAGGTGACCTTCCAGGAACCTTTGAGCGTCAATTCTGCAGTGGTTACAAAATACAAAGGTGAGCTGTGGGTTGGTGGTGTGACCTCGTGAGGTACAATAACCGGACATTCAGGCTCCGGGATCAGAACCAACACCTTCTGGTATCCAATTGTAGCCTGTGGCCTACTCCTCACATGCCTTTATGGGGGGGGTGGCTTTAATCAGATCCATTGACTCTGCCCCAAGAATGAAAGGAGATTGGGTCAAACCTTGGCCAATTAAGCATCTCCATCAGATAGAGCACAAAGTGCTGGAAGCACTCAGCAGCTCAGGCAGCACCTGAGGACAGAGAAACAGAGTATTCTGATACTAGGACATAGAACTCTGCGTCACCCTCCACTCTCGGCACACGCTGCCTCACCCACTCAGTGTTCCGAGAACTTTCAGATTCCCAGGGACTCATTTTGTAGATTTTTCCGGACATTCAATCTAAAGTTACTGTGAAGTGGTGCAACAGAGGACACCAAGTCTGTCATCGAATACCAACTCAGCAATCACACAATCTTTCTGATTAAGTTAACTTTTGAATTAGGAAACTGACACACTCAAATAGAAGCTTCCTTTGCACCATCCCATTATATACACCAGGGTCAGACACAGAGAAAAGCTCCCTCTGCACCATCCCATCATACACTCCTGGGGTCAGACACAGAGAAAAGCTCCCTCTGCACCATCCCATCATACACTCCTGGGGTCAGACACAGAGTGAAGTTTCCTCCAAATCGTCCCATCACACACACACCCGGGGTCAGAAACAGGGAACACCTCCTTCCACACTGACCCATCACATACTCCTGGGGTCAGATACAGAGGGCAGCTCCCTCTACACCAAACCATCACATACTGTTGGGTTCAGACACAGATAAAAATTCCCTCTGCTCCATCCCATCACGTGCATTCCTGGGGTCAGACACAGAGTGAAGCTCCCTCCACACCATCCGATCACACACTCCCAGGGTCAGACACAGAGTGAAGTTCCCTCCACACCATCCAATCACACACTCCCGGGGTCAGACACAGAGTAAAGTTCCCTCTACACCATCCGATCACACACTCCCGTGTCAGACACAGAGTGAAGTTCCCTCCACACCATCCAACACATACTCCCGGGGTCAGACACTGAGTGAAGTTCCCTCCACACCATCGATCACACACTCCCAGGGTCAGACACAGAGTGAAGTTCCTTCCACACCATCCGATCACACATTCCCGGGGTCAGACACTGAGTGAAGTTCCCTCTACACTATCCGATCACACACTCCCGGGGTCAGACACAGAGTAGGTTCCCTCCACACCATCCAATCACACACTCCCGTGTCAGACACAGAGTAAGATTCACTCTACACCGTCCCGTCACACACTCCCAGAAGGAGACCACAAAAAGGAACCAATGTTTGGAAAGTATCATTTTCAGGTCAGGTTCCCCACCTCTGCCCAGTTGGTGAAAAGCATTTTGAAAAACTATCACAATTTTTCCACAGCGGTTGTAATTTACATTGATGTTCCTGGTGCCAAAGCTTTCTGTAAACTGGACGAATGACTGCGTTGTGCCTGTGTGCTCAGTACTGACCAGCACACAGAAACCTCCCACTCTTTTGTGATTGCGGGATTGCAACATTACCGGTGAGCTGGACAGAGTGTCAGTTGATTTATGGAGTGCCTGAGAGGATAAGTCTGCTTGAGGGAAGAGTTTCTCTCAGCTCCTAAACATGTGAGCAGTGTGTTACAGCTGCTGCCTACCTGCTGCTTGCTGACAGTTTGTGATGGAGAGCTGGGCAATGCCACGCTTCCAGCAGTTCACACTCAGTGTCCCGAAAAGCACATACAATTTCCACTCTGGGATCCCACAGTTTCTGTCCCGGAGTGCACTCTGGCAGTCCAAAATCGCTGTCGCTGACCCAGAGATACACACTGTCCACTCTGGCTGTCCAAAGTCACTGACCCAGAGATACACACTGTCCACTCTGGCTGTCCATAGACACTGACCCAGAGTGCAGACACACTGTCTACTTCAACAGTCCATAAGAATATAAGAAATAGGAGCAGGAGTCGGCCATCCGGCCCATCCAGCCTGCCCTGCCATTCAATAAGATCATGGCTGATCTGTCCGTAAACTCAGCTCCATCTACCTGCCTTTTCCCCATAACCCTTAATTCCCCAACTATGTAAAAATTTATCTAACTGTATCTTAAATATATTTAGTGAAGAAGCCTCAACTGCTTCCCTGGGCTGAGAATTCCACAGATTCACCACTCTCTGGGAAAAATAATTTCTCCTCATTTCTGTCCAAACTCTTCTCCCCTGAATCTTGAGGCAATGTCCCCTAGTTCTAGTCTCACCCATCAATGGAAACAACTTTCTTACTTCTATCTTATCTATCCCTGTCAAATTTTAGTATGTTTTTATAAGATCCCCTCTCATTTTTCTGAATTCCAGAGAGTACAGTCCCAGGTGATTCAAACTCTCCTCATAGGTTAACCCCTTCATCCCTGGAATCAACCAGGTGAACCTCCTCTGTACTGCCTCCAAAGCCAGTATATCCTTCCTCGAGTATGGAGACCAGAACTGCACACAATACTCCAGGTGCAGCCTCACCAGTACCCTGTATAGTTGCAGCATGACCTCCCTGCTCTTGAATTCAATCCCTCTAGCAATGAAGGCCAACATTCCGTTTGCCTTCTTAATAACCTGTTGTGCCTGCAAGCCAACTTTTTGCGATTCATGAACAAGCACTCCCAAGTCCCTCTGCACAACAGCATGCTGCAATCTTTCACCATTTGGATAATAATTTGCTCTTCTATTATTCCTTCCAAAATGGATGATCTCGCATTTACCAACATTGTATTCCATCTGCCAGACCTTGGCTCACTCACTTAACCTATCTATATCCCTCTGCAGTCTCTCCACATCCTCTGTACAATTTGCCTTTCCACTCAGTTTAGTGTCATCAGCAAATTTTGCTACGCTACACTCAGTCCCCTCTTCCAAATTAACGATGTAAATGGTAAACAGCTGTGGGCCCAGCACCGACCCCTGCGGCACCCCACTCGCCAGCCGGAGAAACACCCATTTATACCAACTCTCTGCCTTCTATTGGTTAACCAATCCACTATCCATGCCTATATACTTCCTCCAACTCCATGCATCCGTATCTTATTTATAAGTCTCTTGTGTGGCACCTTATCGAACACCTTCTGGAAATCCAAATGTACGACATCCACCTGTTCCCCTCTATCCACTGCACTCATTATGTCCCCAAAGAACTCCAGTAAGTTTGTTCTGAATCCATGCTGTGTTTGTCTACTGGAACCACTCCTTTCTAAATGTTTCGCTATTTCTTCCTTAGTGACAACTTCAAGCATTTTCTGGACTACAAATGTTAAGCTAACTGGCCTATAGTTGCCTGTCTTTTGCCTACATCCTTTTTTAAAAAGTGGCGTGACATCTGCTGTCTTCCAATCTGTTGGGACCTGCCCAGAGTCTAGAGAGTTTGATAAATGATTACCAACGTGTCTACTATCACCTCCGCCAATTCCCTCAGCACCCTGGGAAGCATCTCATCAGGACCAGGGGACTTATCTACCTTCAGGCCCTCTAGTTTGCTCATCACTATCTCTTTAAATGACAGTGATTTTATTGAGGTCCTCACCTCCCATTTAATCCATAACATCCTTCTTTGGCATATTAGATGTGTCCTCCACTGTGAAGACCGACACAAGACCGTTCAAGGCCTCAACCATTTCCTTATCACCCAATATCAATTTCCCCTTCTCGTCTTCCAAGGGACCTAAGTTGACTTTAGCCACCCTCTTCCGCTTTATACATTTATAAAAACTTTTGCTATCTGTTTTTATATTTTGTGCTAATTTATTTTCATACTCTATCTTCCCTTTCTTTATTTCTTGTTTAGTTGTCCTACAGATGCTGCCTGGCCTGCTGCATTCACCAGCAACTTTGATGTGTGTCGCTTGAATTTCCAGCATCTGCAGAATTCCTGTTGTTTTAGTTGTTCCTTGTTGCTTTTTAAAGTTTACCCAATCCTCCAGTCTCCCACTACTCTTTGCGACTTTGTACACATGAGCTTTTAATTTGGTACTATGTTTTATTTCCTTAGTTATCCAAGGTTGGCTCTCCCCACACTTACTATCCTTACTTTTGACTGGAATACACTGTTGTTGAGCACTGTGAAAAATCTCTTTGAAAGTATTCCACTGTTCCTCAACTGTCCTACCAAATAGCCTGTGCTCCCAATCCACATTGGCCAACTCCTTCCTCATCCTGTTGTAGTCTCCCTTGTTCAAGCATAATACACTTGTTTTAGATCTAACTATTTCATCCTCCATCTGTATGCGAAATTCAATCACACTATGATCACTCTTTCCAAGAGGATCCCTGACTACAAGATCGTTAATCTTACCTGTCTCATTGCACAGGACTAGATCTAAGATAGTATTTTCCCTTGTCGGTTCACTAACATGCTGCTCAAGAAAGCCATCATGGATGCGTTCTATGAAGTCCTCCTCAAGACTTCCTTGACCAGCCTGATTCACCCAATCTATGTGGAAGTTAAGATCCCCCATGACAACTGCTGTTCCGTTCTTACAAGCCTTAGTTATTTCTTGGTTAATTGCCTCTGTCACTGCAATATTTTTATTAGGTGGCCTATAGACAACTCCCACCAGAGATTTTTTCCCTTTACTGTTCTTAATCTCTACCCAGATGGACTCAACATTCTGTTCCGTAGATCTTATATCGTCTCACAATCGCCCTGATCTCATCCCTAATCAAGAGCACCACCCCACCTCCTTTGCCTTCCTGCCTATCTTTCTGTGTTACCTGATACCCTTGGATATTTAATTCCCAGTCATCTCCACCCTGCAACCAGGTTTCTGTAATGGCCACTAAATCATATGCCTTGGTACTATCCGTGCCACAAGTTCACTAACCTTGTTTCTAATACTACGGGCATTTAGATAAAGTGCCCTTGCCCTTGTCCTTGTCATTGTCCTTTTAGGATCTAGTGACCTATGTGATTTTTGCTTTTTACTTTTATGCACTCTACTCTTACTTTTTCCTTCACTAACTCTAGCTTTGGTCCCTGCATCACTTCCCTCTTCTTTTCTGTATGGGTTCCCATCACCCTGCCATATTAGTTTAAAGCCTCCCCAACAGCACTAGCAAACAATCTCCCTAGGACATTGATTCTGGCCCTGCCCAGATGTCGACCGTCCGGATGGTACTGACCCACCTCCCCCAATCCGGATGGTACTGGTCCCACCTCCCCCAGAAGCAGTTCAATACCCCAAGAATCTGAACCCCTCCCTCCTGCACCACCACTCAAGCCACATATTCATTCTAGCTATCCTGTTATTCCAACTCTGGCTAGCACGTGGCACCGGTAATAATCCTGAGATTATTACCTTTGAGGTGCTACTCTTTAATTTATCTCCTAGCTCCCTAAATTCAGCTTGTAGGACCTCATCCAGCTTTCTTCCTATATCGTCAGTACCTACATGCACCATGACCACTGGCTGCTCACTCTCCCCTTTCAGAATGCCCTGCAGCCTCTCCGAGACATCTCTGACCCTTGCACCCAGGAGGCAACACACCATACGGGAGTCCCGTTTGTGGCCACAAAAGCTCCTCTCTATTCCCCTTACCATGGAATCCCCTACCACAACAGCTCCGCCACTGTTTTTCTTGCCCTCACGTGCAGCAGAGCCACCCACGGTGCCATGATCCTGGCTACTGCTGCCCTCACCCAATGAACCATCTCCCCGACAGACTCCAAAGCGGTATATCTGCTTTTGAGGGAGATGACCGCAGGAGACTCCTGTACTACCTTACTGCTACTACTCTTCCCGTTGGTCACCCATTCCCTATCTTTCTTTAGATTCTCAAACTGCAGTGTGACCAACTCACTAACTGCGCTATCCACAACATTCTCAGCATCTCGGCTGCTCCAAATTGAGTCCATGCGCAGCTCCAGTGCTGCCACGCATAGACACTGTCCACTCCAACAGTCCATAGTCACGGTCTCAGAGTGAATAGACACTGTCCACTCCAACAGTCCATAGTCACGGTCTCAGAGTGAATAGACACTGTCCACTCCAACAGTCCATAGTCTATGTCCCAGAGAACAGACACACTGTCCACTCCAGCATCCATAGGCACTGTCCCAGAGTGCAAGGACACTGTCCACTCCAACAGTCCATAGTCTATGTCCCAGAGTGAATAGACACTGTCCACTCCAACAGTCCATAGTCACTGTCCCAGAGTGAATAGACACTGTCCACTCCAACAGTCCATAGTCTATGTCCCAGAGAACAGACACACTGTCCACTCCAGCATCCATCGGCACTGTCCCAGAGTGCAAGGACACTGTCCACTCCTGCAGTTTATAGCTACTGTCCCGGACCATACACACTGTACACTGATTCTCAAAAGGTACATTTCCTTGTTCACAGTGATTTCCCTTCTCTCCAGTCATTCTGGAAGAATTGGCTACCAGACCATAGTCAAGCTGTGAATTTCCCAAACACTTGTTGATTCCCTTCCCCTTGGAAGATTGAAGTTGCAGCTTTTGTGAGTTCATCCTGTCCCTCTGTCACCTTATAGTTGAGTGGAGCACATACAATGACTTCAGCTCAATCGCAGGAGAGAGCATTCTGGAAGGCATAAAGAGGCTGACCTACACGGTGACTGGACTGGTGACCGTAAGTAGCACCGACCTTTCTGGTACTGGGCTTGGGGAATGACAGGTTACCAGCTTGTGAACAATGATACGAGAGGGGAATTGACACACATTTCACGTACTGAGCTTAGCAAATCACAGGATACAGGCATAAGACCTTAAGATATCAGAGCAGAATTTAAACCATTTGGCCCATTTGGTCTTCTCTGCTATTTCATCATGGCTAATCCATTTTCTCTCTCAGTCCCCATCTCTTGCCCTCTCCCTGTATTGCTTCAAACCCTGACTAACCAAGAATCTATCAACCTTTGTCTTAAATATACCCAATAACCTGGTCGCCATTGCCGCCTGTGGCAATGAATTCCAGCGATTCACCACTCTCTTGCTAAAGAAATTCCACTTCATCTCAGTTCTAAAAGGACACGCCTCTATTCAGAGGCTGTGTTCTCTGGTCTCAACCTCCTCCACCATAGAAATACTCTATCAAGGCCTTTCACCGTTCGATGGGTTTCAATGAGGTCACCCCTCATTCTTCTTAATTGTATTGCTCTTCATGTAACAAGCCATTCAATTTTGGAATAATTTTCGTGAACCTCCTTTGAACCCTCTCCAGTTTCAGCACATCCTTTTGAAGACCAGGGTCCCAAACCTGCTCACAGTACTCCATATGAGGCCTCAGCAGTGCTTTATAAAGTCTCAACATTACATCCTTGCTTTTATATTCTAGTCCTCTTGAAATGAATGCTGACATTGCATTTGCCTTCCTCACCACAGACTCAACCAGAAAATTAACCTTTGGGGAATCCTTCACAAGGACTCCCAGAGTTCCTTGGTGCCTCAGATTTTTGTATTTTCTCTCCATTTAGAAAATAGTCAACCCTTTCATTTCTTCTACTAAAGTGCATGACCACGCACTTCCCAACACTGTATTCCACCTGCCATTGTTTTCCCTTTCCCCGAATCTGTCGAAGTCCTTCTGCAGGACTGTTTTGTTTCAGAATGCTTTTGTTCACTTCAGCTGTTTGCATGACTTGTATTTTACTTCCTGCACAACAAGTGTTCGTCATTTGTTTTTATTTTCATTCTTTTTTCCTTTACTTGTTTCTTTCGGGTTTCTTGCTTTCTAGCCACCTGTGAGCAAACAAATCTCATGGTTGCATAATTTATACGTGAATGAATCTTGAATATCAAAATGGGGGGGAAGCACTGACCGACCGGACACTGACTCCAGACACTGACTCTGGACACACTGACCCACCGGACACTGACTGCGGGCACACTGACCGACCGGACACTACAGCAGACACACTGACTGCAGACACACTGACCGACCGGACACTATTGCAGACACACTGACCAACCAGACACTGACTCCGGACACACTGACCAATCGGACACTGACTCCGGACACACTGACTGACCGGACACTGACTGCAGACACACTAACTGACCGGACACACTGAACGACCGGACACTGACTCCGGACACACTGACTGACCGGACACTGACTGCAGACAAACTGACCGACCACACACTGACTGCAGACACACTAACTGACCGGACACACTGACCGACCGGACACTGACTCCAGACACACTGACCCACCGGACACTGACTGCAGACACACTGACCAACCGGACACTGACTCCAGACACACTGACCGACCGGACACTGACTCCAGACACACTGACCCACCGGACACTGACTGCAGACACACTGACCAACCGGACACTGACGGCAGACACACTGACCAACCGGACACTGACTCCGGACACACTGACCAACTGGACACTGACTCCGGACACACTGACCAACTGGACACTGACTGCAGACACACTAACCAACCGGACACTGACTCCAGACACACTAACCGACTGGAACCTGACTCCGGACACACTGACCGACCGGATACTGACTCCAGACACACTGACGGACCAGACACTGACTCCGGACACACTGACCAACCGGACACTGACTCCGGACACACTGACCGACCTGAACCTGATGCCAGACACACTGATGGACAGGACACTGACTGCAGACAGACTGACCAACCGGACACTGACTCCGGACACACTGACCAACTGGACACTGACTCCGGACACACTGACCAACTGGACACTGACTGCAGACACACTAACCAACCGGACACTGACTCCAGACACACTAACCGACTGGAACCTGACTCCGGACACACTGACCGACCGGATACTGACTCCAGACACACTGACGGACCAGACACTGACTCCGGACACACTGACCGACCTGAACCTGATGCCAGACACACTGATGGACAGGACACTGACTGCAGACAGACTGACCAACCGGACACTGACTCCGGACACACTGACCAACTGGACACTGACTCCGGACACACTGACCAACTGGACACTGACTGCAGACACACTAACCAACCGGACACTGACTCCAGACACACTAACCGACTGGAACCTGACTCCGGACACACTGACCGACCGGATACTGACTCCAGACACACTGACGGACCAGACACTGACTCCGGACACACTGACCAACCGGACACTGACTCCGGACACACTGACCGACCTGAACCTGATGCCAGACACACTGATGGACAGGACACTGACTGCAGACAGACTGACCAACCGGACACTGACTCCGGACACACTGACCAACTGGACACTGACTCCGGACACACTGACCAACTGGACACTGACTGCAGACACACTAACCAACCGGACACTGACTCCAGACACACTAACCGACCGGACACTGACTCCGGACACACTGACCAACCGGACACTGACTCCAGACACACTCACCGACCGGACACTGACTGTGGACACAATGACCGACCGGACACTGACTCCAGACATTCACTCCGGACACTGACTCTAGACACACTGACCGACCGGACACTGACTGCAGACACACTGACCAACCGGACACTGACTCCGGACACACTGACCGACCGGACACTGACTGCAGACACACTAACAGACCGGACACTGACTGCAGACCCACTGACCAACCGGACACTGACTCCGGACACACTGACCAACTGGACACTGATTCCAGACACTGACTCCGGACACACTGACGGACCGGTCACAGACTGCAGACATACTGACCAACCGGACACTGACTCCAGACACATTGACCAACCGGACACTGACTGCAGACACACTGACCGACCGGACACTGACTCCAGACACTGAATCCGGACACACTGACTGACTGGACACTGACTACAGACACACTGACCACCTACCACTGACTCCAGACACACTGACCAACCGGACACTGACTGCAGACACACTGACCAACCGGACACTGACTCCGGACACACTGACCGACCGGACACTGACTGCAGACACACTGACCACCCGACACTGACTCCAGACACACTGACTGCAGACACACTGACCAACTGAACACTGACTCCAGACACACTGACCGACCACACACTGACTCCAGACAAACTGGACACTGACTGCAGACACACTGACTGACCAGACACTGACTCCGGACACACGAACCTACTGGACACTGACACCGGACACGCTAACCGACCGAACACTGACTCCGGACACACTGACGGACCAGACACTGACTTCGGACACACTGACCGACCGGACACTGACTCTGAACACACTGTCTGACCGGACACTGACTCCAGGCACACTGATGGACCTGACACTGACTGCAGACAGACTGACCAGCCGGACTCTGACTCCAGACACAATGACCGACCGGACACTGACTGCAGACACAATAACTGACCGGACACACTGACCGACCGGACATTGACTCCAGACACACTGACCAACCGGACACTGACGGCAGACACACTGACCAACCGGACACTGACTCCGGACACACTGACCAACCGGACACTGACTGCAGACACACTGACCAACCGGACGCTGACTCCAGACACACTGACTGACCGGACACTGACTCCAGACACACTGACCCACCGGACACTGACTGCAAACACACTGACCGATTGGACACTGACTGCAGACACACTGACCGACCGGACACTGACTCCAGACACACTGACCCACCGGACACTGCAGACACACTGACCAACCGGACACTGACGGCAGACACACTGACCAACCGGACACTGACTCCAGACACACTGACCCACCGGACACTGACTGCAGACACACTGACCGATTGGACACTGACTGCAGACACACTGACCGACCGGACACTGACTCCAGACACACTGACCCACCGGACACTGCAGACACACTGACCAACTGGACACTGACTCCAGACACACTAACCGACTGGGCACTGACTCCGGACACACTGACCGACCGGACACTGACTCCAGACACACTGACCGACCGGACACTGTCTGCAGACACACTGACCGACCGAACACTGACTCCGGACACACTGACCGACCGAACACTGACTCCGGACACACTCACCGACCGGACACTGACTCCGGACGCACTCACCGACCGGACACTGACTGCGGACACAATGACCGACCGGACACTGACTCCGGACACACTGACCAACTGGACACTGATTCCAGACACTGACTCCGGACACACTGACGGACCGGTCACGGACTGCAGACACACTGACCGACCGGACACTGACTCCAGACACATTGACCAACCGGACACTGACTGCAGACACACTGACCGACCGGACACTGACTCCAGACACATTGACCAACCGGACACTGACTGCAGACACACTGACCAACCGGACACACTGACCGACCGGACACTGACTGCAGACACACTGACCACCCGACACTGACTCCAGACACACTGACTGACCGGACACTGACTGCAGACACACTGACCAACTGAACACTGACTCCAGACACACTGACCGACCACACACTGACTCCAGACAAACTGGACACTGACTGCAGACACACTGACTGACCGGACACTGACTCCGGACACACGAACCTACTGGACACTGACACCGGACACACTAACCGACCGAACACTGACTCCGGACACACTGACGGACCAGACACTGACTTCGGACACACTGATCGACCGGTCACGGACTGCAGACACACTGACCGACCGGACACTGACTCCAGACACATTGACCAACCGGACACTGACTGCAGACACACTGACTGACTGGACACTGACTCCAGACACTGACTCCGGACACACTGACCGACCGGACACTGACTGCAGACACACTGACCACCCGACACTGACTCCGGACACACTGACCACCCGACACTGACTCCAGACACACTGACCGACCGGACACTGACTCCGGACACACTGACAGACCGGACACTGACTGCAGACACACTAACCGACCGGACCAACCGGACACTGACTCCAGACACACTAACCGACTGGGCACTGACTCCGGACACATTGACCAACCAGACACTGTCTGCAGACACACTGACCAACCGGACACTGACTCCGGACACACTGACCGACCGGACACTGACTGCAGACACACTGACCACCCGACACTGACTCCAGACACACTGACCGACCGGACACTGACTGCAGACACACTGACCACCCGACACTGACTCCAGACACACTGACTGACCGGACACTGACTGCAGACACACTGACCAACTGAACACTGACTCCAGACACACTGACCGACCACACACTGACTCCAGACAAACTGGACACTGACTGCAGACACACTGACTGACCGGACACTGACTCCGGACACACGAACCTACTGGACACTGACACCGGACACACTAACCGACCGAACACTGACTCCGGACACACTGACGGACCAGACACTGACTTCGGACACACTGATCGACCGGTCACGGACTGCAGACACACTGACCGACCAGACACTGACTCCAGACACATTGACCAACCGGACACTGACTGCAGACACACTGACTGACCGGACACTGACTCCAGACACTGACTCCGGACACACTGACCGACCGGACACTGACTCCGGACACACTGACCGACCGGACACTGACTGCAGACACACTGACCACCCGACACTGACTCCAGACACACTGACCGACCGGACACTGACTGCAGACACACTGACCAACTGGACACTGACTGCAGACACACTAACCGACCGACACTGACTCCGGACACACTGACCAACCAGACACTGACTCTGGACACACTGACAGACCGGACACTGACTGCAGACACACTAACCGACCGGACCAACCGGACACTGACTCCAGACACACTAACCGAGCGGACACTGACTCCGGATACACGAACCGACTGGACACTGACTCCGGACACACTGACCGACCGAACACTGACTCCGGACACACTGACGGACCAGACACTGACTCCGGACACACTGACCAACTGGACACTGACTCCGGACACACTGACCGACCGGACACTGACGCCAGACACATTGACGGACAGGACACTGACTGCAGACAGACTGACCGACCGGACACTGACTCCGGACACACTGACCGACCGGACACTGACTCCGGACAGACTGACTGACCGGACACTGACTCCGGACACACTGACTGATTGGACACTGACTGCAGACACTCTGACCTCCCGACACTGACTCCAGACACACTGACCGACCAGACACTGACTGCAGACACACTGACTCCGGACACTCTGACCGACCGGACTCTGACTCCAGACAAACTGGACACTGCAGACGCACTGACCGACTGGACACTGACTCCGGACACACGAACCTACTGGACACTGACACCGGACACACTAACCGACCGAACACTGACTCCGGACACACTGACCAACCGGACACTGACTGCAGACACACTAGCCTACTGGACACTGACTCCAGATACACTGACTGCGGACACACTGACCGACTGGACACTGACTCCAGACACTGACTCTAGACACACTGACCGACCGGACACTGACTGCAGACACACTGACCAACTGGACACTGACTCCAGACACACTGACCACCCGACACTGACTCCGGACACACTGACAGACCGGACACTGACTGCAGACACACTAACCGACCGGACCAACCGGACACTGACTCCAGACACACTAACCGAGCGGACACTGACTCCGGATACACGAACCGACTGGACACTGACTCCAGACACACTGACCGACCGAACACTGACTCCGGACACACTGACGGACCAGACACTGACTCCGGACACACTGACCAACTGGACACTGACTCCGGACACACTGACCGACCGGATACTGACGTCAGACACATTGACGGACAGGACACTGACTGCAGACAGACTGACCGACCGGACACTGACTCCGGACACACTGACCGACCGGACACTGACTCCGGACAGACTGACTGACCGGACACTGACTCCAGACACTGACTCCGGACACACTGACTGATTGGACACTGACTGCAGACACTCTGACCTCCCGACACTGACTCCAGACACACTGACCGACCGGACACTGACTGCAGACACACTGACCGACCGGACTCTGACTCCAGACAAACTGGACACTGCAGACACACTGACCGACTGGACACTGACTCCGGACACACGAACCTACTGGACACTGACACCGGACACACTAACCGACTGAACACTGACTCCGGACACACTGACCAACCGGACACTGACTGCAGACACACTAGCCTACTGGACACTGACTCCAGATACACTGACTGCGGACACACTGACCGACTGGACACTGACTCCAGACACTGACTCTAGACACACTGACCGACCGGACACTGACTGCAGACACACCGAACAACTGGACACTGCCTCCGGACACACTGACCAACCGGACATTGACTGCAGACACACTGACCGACCGGACACTGACTCCAGACATACTTACCGACCGGACACTGACTGCAGACACACTGACCATACTGACCACCCGACACTGACTCCAGACACACTGACTGACCGGACACTGACTGCGGACACACTGACCAACCGGACTCTGACTCCAGACACACTGACCGACCAGACACTGACTGCAGACACGCTGACTACGGACACACTGACCGACCGGACACTGACTCCGGACACTCTGACCGACCGGACACTGACTCCAGACAAACTGTACACTGACTGTAGACAAACTGACCAACCGGACACTGACTCCGGGCACACAAACCTACTGTACACTGACTCCGGACACACTGACCAACCGGACACTGACTCCGGACACACTGACTGACCAGACACTGACTGCAGACACACTGACTACGGACACACTGACCGACCAGACACTGACTCCAGACAAACTGGACACTGACTGCAGACTCACTGACCGACCGGACACTGACTCCGGACACACGAACCTACTGGACACTGACACCGGACACACTAACCGACCGAGCACTGACTCCGGACACACTGACGGACCAGACACTGACTTCGGACACACTGACCGACTGGACACTGACTCCGGACACACTGACGGACCAGACACTGACTTCGGACACACTGACCGACTGGACACTGACTCCGGACACACTGACGGACCAGACACTGACTTCGGACACTCTGATCGACCGGACACTGACTCCAGACAAACTGAACACTGACTGCAGACACACTGACTGACCGGACACTGACTCCGGACACACTGACGGACCAGACACTGACTTCGGACACACTGACCGACTGGACACTGACTCCGGACACACTGACGGACCAGACACTGACTCCGGACACTCTGATCGACCGGACACTGACTCCAGACAAACTGAACACTGACTGCAGACACACTGACCGACCGGACACTGACTCTGGACACCCGAACCTACTGGACACTGACACCGGACACACTAACCGACCGAACACTGACTCCGGACACACTGACGGACCAGACACTGACTTCGGACACACTGACCGACCGGGCACACTGACGGACCAGACACTGACTTCGGACACACTGACCGACTGGACACTGACTCCGGACACAATGTCCGACCGGACACTGACTGTGGACACACTAACCGACCGGACACTGACTCCAGACACTGACTCGGGACACTGACTCCGGACACACTGACCGACCGGACACTGACTCCAGACACTGACTCCGGACAGACTGACTGACCAGACACTGACTGCAGACACACTGACCAACTGGACACTGACTCCGGACACACTGACCGACTGGACACTCACTGCCGACACTGACTCCGGACACACTGACCGACCGGACACTGACTGCAGACACACTGACCGACCGGACACTGACTCGGGACACACTGACTGACTGGACACTGACTGCAGACACACTGACCGACCGGACACTGACGCCAGACAGACTGATGGTCCGGACACTGACTGCAGACAGACTGACCAACCGGACACTGACTCTGGACACACTGACCAACCGGACACTGACTGCGGACACACTAACCGACCGGACACTGACTCCAGACACTGACTCCGGACACACTGACCAACTGGACACTGACTGCAGATACACTAGCCGACTGGACAGTAACTCCGGACACACTGACCGTCCGGATACTGACTGCAGACACACTGACCGACCAGACACTGATTCCGGACACACTGAGCGACTGGATACTGACTGCAGATACACTGACCAACCGGACACTGACTCCGGACACACTGACCGACTGCACACTGTCTCCAGACACACTGGACACTGACTCCGGACACACTGACGGACCGGACACTGACTGCAGACACACTGACCGACCGCACACTGACTCCAGGCACACTGGACACTGACTCTGGACACACTGACTGACCGGACACTGACTGCAGACACACTGACCGACCGGACAGTGACTCCAGACACACTGGACACTGACTCCGGACACACTGACTGACCGGACACTGACTGCAGACACGACCGCACACTGGCTCCAGACATACTGGACACTGACTCCGGACACACTGACCGACCGGACACTCACTGCAGACACACTGACCGAGCGGACAGTGACTCCAGACACACTGGACACTGACTCCGGACACACTGACCGACCGGACACTGACTCCAGACACACTGGACTCTGACTCCGGACACACTGACCGACCGGATACTGACTGCGGAGTTACTGACCGACCGGGCACTGACTCCAGACACACTGACCGATCGGACACTGACTCCAGACTCACTGGACGCTGACTCCGGACACACTGACTGACCGGACACTGACTCCGGACACACTGACTGACTGGCTACTGATTCTCCTTTGTCTATCCTGCTTGTTATTTCTTCAAAAGAATTCCACTAGATTTGTCAGGCAAGATTTTCCCTTGAGGTAGCCATGCTGATTTTAGCCCAGTTTTTCATGTGCCTCCAAGTATTCCGAAACCTGATTCTCAACAATTGACTCCAACATCTTCCCAACCCCTGAGGTCAGACTAACTGGCCTATAATTTCCTTTCTTCTTGCTTTCTCATTTGAAGAGTGGGGTGATATTTACAATTTTCCAGTCCTCCGGAACCATGCTAGAATTTAATGGCTCTTTAAAGATCGTTACTAATGCCTCTTCAACTACCTCTTTCAGAACCCTCGAATGTAGTCCATCTGCTCCAGGTGACTTATCTACCTTCTGACATTTCAGTTTCCAAAGCACCTTCTCCCTGGAACGGCAACGTAACTCACTTCTGCCCCCGATGCTCGAGTGTCCAGCTCACTGCTAGAGTCTTCCACAGTGAAGACTGATGCAAAATGCCTATTCAGTTTGTCCGCCATTTTCTTATCCCCCATTGCTACCTCTCCAGCTCTCCTGTGGTCCGCTATCTACTCTTGCCTCTTTTTTACTCTTCATGTATATCTGAAAAAAAAACTTTGGTATCTTCTTTGATATCATTGGCTACTTCTTTTTCTTTGGCACATATATATCCGGTGCTTTCTGAATTGCTCCCAGAAGCTCCAGCCGTTGCTGCTCTGATGTGATCCCTCCAGTGTCCACTTCCAATCAATTCTGGCCAGCTCCTCTCTCACGCCTCTGTAATTCATTTTATTCCACTGCCATAGTGATACATCTGACTTTAGCTTCTCCTTCTCAAATTGCAGGGTAAATTTTATCATTTTATAATCACTGTCCCTAACGGTTCCTTTACCTTAAGATTTCTAATTAATTCCTGTTCATTACAAGCACACAATCCAGAATAACTGATCTCCTACAAATTCCCTGTCTTGGGATACAGCACCAACCTAATTTTCCCAATCTACCTACATACTGAAATCCCCCATGACTATTGTAACATTGCCCTTTTGGCATGCATTTTCTATCTTCTGTTGTAATTTGTAGACCATATCCTGGCTACCGTTCAGAGGCTTGTATATAACACCCATCAGGGTCTTTTTATCCTTGCAATTCCTTAACTCCGCCCACTAAGATTTTACATGTTCCAATCCTTTTTAGACCATAAGACCATAAGACAAAGGAGCAGAAGTAGGCCATTCGGCCCATTGAGTCTGCTCCGCCATTTTATCATGAGCTGATCCATTTTCTCCTGTTTAGTCCCACTCCCCTGCCTTCTCACCATAACCTTTGATGCCCTGGCTACTCAGATACCTATCAATCTCTGCCTTAAATACACCCAATGACTTGGCCTCCACTGCTGCCGTGGCAACAAATTCCATAGATTCACCACCCTCTGACTAAAAAAATTTCTTCGCATTTCTGTTCTGAAAGGGCGCCCTTCAATCCTTAAGTCATGCCCTCTTGTACTAGCCTCCCCCATCATAGGAAACAACTTTGCCACATCCACTCTGTCCATACCTTTTAACATTCGAAATGTTTCTATGAGGTCTCCCCTCATTCTTCTAAGCTCCAAGGAATACAGTCCAAGAGCGGACAAACGTTCCTCATATGTTAACCCTCTCATTCCCGGAATCATTCTAGTGAATCTTCTCTGTACCCTCTCCAACGTCAGCACATCCTTTCTTAAATAAGGTGACCAAAACTACCCACAGTACTCCAAGTGAGGTCTCACCAGCGCCTTATAGAGCCTCAACATCACATTCCTGCTCCTATACTCTATTCCTCTGGAAATGAATGCCAACATTGCATTCGCCTTCTTCACTACCGACTCAACCTGGAGGTTAACTTTAAGGGTATCCTGTACGAGGACTCCCAAGTCCCGTTGCATCTCAGAACTTTGAATTCTTTCCCCATTTAAATAATAGTCTGCCCGTTTATTTTTTCTGCCAAAGTGCATAACCATACACTTTCCAACATTGTACTTCATTTGCCACTTCTCTGCCCATTCTTCCAATCTATCCAAGTCTCTCTGCAGACTCTCCGTTTCCTCAGCACTACCGGCCCCTCCACCTATCTTCGTATCGTCAGCAAACTTAGCCACAAAGCCATCTATTCCATAATCTAAATCGTTGATGTACAATGTAAAAAGAAGCGGCCCCATCACTGATCCCTGCGGAACACCACTGGTAACCGGCAGCCAACCAGAATAGGATCCCTTTATTCCCACTCTCTGTTTCCTGCCAATCAGCCAACGCTCTATCCACATATGTAACTTTCCCGTAATTCCATGGGCTCTTATCTTGTTAAGTAGCCTCATGTGTGGCACCTTGTCAAAGGTCTTCTGAAAATCCAAATATACAACATCCACTGCATCTCCCTTGTCTAGCCTACTGGTAGTTTCCTCAAAAAATTGTAATAGGTTTGTCAGGCAGGATTTTCCTTTAAGGAATCCATGCTGAGTTCTGCCTATCTTGTCATATGCCTCCACGTACTCTGTAACCTCATCCTTGACAATCGACTCCAATAACTTCCCAACCACCGATGTCAAGCTAACAGGTCTATAATTTCCTTTTTGCTCGAAAATTTCTTCTTTTTTGGAATATACCTGTCTTGCACATTCCTCATTTCTCGCATAAACTCCAGCCACTGCTGCTCTGCTGTCTTTCCCGACAGTGTCTCTTTCCAGTCAACTTTGGCCAGTTCCTCTCTCATGCCACTGTAATTTCCTTTACTCCACTGAAATACCGACACATCAGATTTTGGCTTCTCTTTTTCTAATTTCACAGTGAACTCAATCATGTTATGATCACTGCCTCCTAAGGGTTCCTTCACCTCAATCTCTCCAATCACCTCCGGTTCATTACACAATACCCAATCCAGTACAGCCGATCCCCTAGTGGGCTCAACAACAAGCTGTTCTAAAAAGCCATCTCGCAGACATTCTACAAATTCTCTCTCTTGAGATCCAGTGCTGACCTGATTTTCCCAATCTACTCGCATGTTAAAATCCCCCACAATTATCATAACACTGCCCTTCTGACAAGCCTTTTCTATTTCCAGTTGTAATTTGTAGTCCACATCCCTGCAGCTGTTTGGAGGCCTATAAATAACTGCCATCAGGGTCCCTTTACCCCTGCTATTCCTTAGCTCAACCCATAAAGATTCTGCACCTTCCAATCCTATATTACCTCTTTCTAATGATTTAATATCATTTCTTACCAATAAAGCCACGCCTCCCCCTCTGCCTACCTTCCTATCCTTCCGATACACGGTGTATCCTTGGACGTTCAGCTCCCAGAGACATGCATCCTTTAGCCAGGTCTCAGTGATGGCCACAATATCATACCTGCCAATTTGTAGCTGTACAACAAGATCATCCACCTTATTCCTTATGCTGCGTGCATTTAAGTACAACACCTTAAGACCAGTGTTTGATACTTTTTGCTTTGATTTCACTGCAACTTTATTGCACTGCAACTCATCCCAATGGCTACAATGGCTGGGATTTGATTTCATTTTTTACCAAATGAGCCCACGCACCGATTCTGCCTGTCTGCCTGTCTGCCTGTCCTTTTGATGCCACGTGTGTCCTTGGTTGTCAAGCTCCCAACTATAATCTTCTTCCTGGCACGACTCAATGATGCCTACATCATCATATCATACCTGCTAATCTCTAACTGTGCGACAAGATCATTTTCCTTATTCCTTAGATTGCATGTATTCAAATCCTTCATGCCTGTATTTGTCACTATATTCGATTTTGTCCCCATGTTACACTACAACTCTCCTCACTACACATTGGCTCTGCGTGACCGACCAGACACTGACCCACACCCCCCCACAGACGGTGTGAGTGTTAGGATGCCAGTGCAGATTTCCTGACTCCAGGGAGGAGCTGGGAGTGGAGTAGCGATGTTGCACTGAGGGCACTGCAGGCTAAACTGATGGGTCTAATGTACACTTTGTAATCCAGTGGTAGCCGACGCCTCGTTTCCCACAGGGCCTGTCATATTACGTCCGGGTGTCTGCGTACAACATGAAAGGCTGGGGTCCCCCGCAGAGCTCCACGCCGCCATCCGCTGCTCCTTCCTGTAAGTACCACAGACACGTGTAGATGTTTGAACCTCCTGTGAGCTGCAGGGTGTGTGACTGGATCCCCAGGTGAGAGATCAGAGCAAGGGCATCGCTCTATGCATGCCCGCGTGTGAGCTCACTGGGAGCAAATCACTCCACATCCTTTGCTCTCTCTCTCTGATCACAGTTCACCACCCACACATCGAACGTTGCTACCCACGTGTCGAACCACGTCACCCATGGCATCAAACCACGTCACCCAGGCGTCAAAACACACCACCCAGGTGTCGAAACACACCACCCACGTGTCAAACCACATTACCCACATGTCCAACCACACCATCCACGCGTCGAACCACACCACCCACGCGCCGAACCATGTCACGCTGCGTTGAACCACGTCATGCACGTGTCAAACCACGTCACCCACGTGTCGAACCACGTCACCCACATGTCGAACCACATCATCCACACACCTAATCTCACCACCCACACACCAAAGCTCACCACTCACTGTCATACCTTGCAAGCAGTTGTGGGTAAGTTTAAAAAAGAGATAGTAAACTGAAACAGCATGTTAGTAAAAGGGGTTTTATTTCATGAGAGGTGAAAAAATGCAAAAGCTGCTCAAAAGTTGTGAAGAAAGAAAGTATTTACAAATAGGTAAATGAACAAGTAATAGAGAAATAGCCAAGTTCGGGGACATCTCGGATTGAGAGAGGGAGGAGAGCAGCCAGATGTCTTGGTACATATTGGTACCAATGACGTAGGAAGGAAACGCAAAGAGGTCCTGAAAAGAGAATTTAGAGAGCTAGGTAGAAAGCTGAGAAGCAGGACCTCCCGGGTAGTTATTTCTGGATTGCTGCCTGTGCCACACTCCAGTGAGGGTAGAAACAGGATGATTTGGCAGATAAATGCATGGCTGAGAAGTTGGTGTAGGGGGCAGGGCTTCAGATTCTTGGATCATTGGGATCTCTTCTGGGGGAGGAAAGTGACATGTTGCACCTCAACCCAAGGGGGAACCAATATTCTCACGGGCAGTTTTGTTAGAGCTGTTGGGGAGGGTTTAAGCTAATTTGGCAGGGAGATGGGAACTGGAGTGAAGGGACTCAGGATAGGATGGATGGTAAAAAAGCAAAGATAGCGTGTAGTCAGACTGTCAGGAAGGGCAGGCAGATTATGGATATAATTGCAGCCTGCAGGGTCAGCACCAATGCATTAGGGATGCAGAATTAAAAAGAGCAGCAAATACAGCACTCAGAGTGTTATATCTCAATGCACAGGGTGTAAAAATTAAGGTGGATGGTCTTGTTGCACTTCTACAGATTTTCGGGTATGACGTTGTGGCCATCACTGAACCATGACTGAAGGAGCTGAATGTCTAAGGGTACACGTTGTATCGGACGGATAGGAAGGTAGGCAGAGAGGGTGGTGTGGCTCTGCTGGTAAAGATTAGCATCAAATCAGTAGAAAGATGTGACATAGGATCAGAAGGTGTTGAATCCTTGTGGATTGAGTTAGAAACTGCAAGGGTAAAAGGACCCTGATGGCAGGTATATACAGGCCTCCTGACAGTGGCTGGGATGTGGACCATGGATTACAACAGGAAGTAGAAAAGGCATGTCAAAAGGGCAATGTTATGATAGTCATGGGAAATTTCAATATGCAGGTGGATTGGGAAAATCAGGTTGCTGCTGGATCTCAAGAGAGTGAGTTTGTTGAATGCCTATGAGATGGCTTTTTCGAGCAGTTTGTTGTTGAGCCTACTAGGGGATCGGCTATACTGGATTGGTGTTATGTAATGAACCAGAGGTGATTAGGGAGTTTAAGGTAAAGGGAGCTTAGGGTGATTAGGGAGTTTAGGAGGCAGTGATCACAGTAAGATTGCGTTCAACTTGAAACTTAATAGGGAAAAAGTAAAGTCTGACGTAGCAGAATTTCTGTGGAGTAAAGGAAATTTCACTGGTATGAGAGAGGAGTTGGAGGTGCTGGCAGGGATGACGGCAGAGCATCAATGGTGTGAGCTTCTGGGAAAAAATGAGGAAGGTGCAAGATAGATGTATTCCAAAAATGAAGAAATAGTCAAATGGCAAAATAGTACAACCGTGGCTGACAAGGGAAGTCAAAATGAATGTAAAAGCCAAAGAGAGGGCATACAACGAAGCAAAAATTAGTGGGAAGACAGAGGATTGGAAAGCTTTTAAAACCCTACAGAGAGCAGCTAAAATAATCATTAGGAAGGAAAACATGAAATATGAAAACAAGCTAGCGAACAATATCAAAATGGATAGTAAAGGCTTTTTCAAAAATGTAACAAGTAGAGAGATGAGAGTGGATGTAGGACAACTAGAAGGTGAGGTTGAAGAAATAATAACAGGGGCCAAGGAGATGGCAGATGACCTAAATGAGTACTTTGTGTCAGTCTTCACTGTGGAAAACACTAGCAGTGTGCCAGATGTTGAAGGATACGAGGGAAGATAAGTGAGTGCAGTTACTATTACAAGGGAGAAGGTGCTAAAAAGCTGAAAGACCTAAAGGTGCATAAATCACCCAGACCAGATGAACTGCACTCTAGGGTTCTGAAAGAGGTAGCGTTAGAGATGGTGGAGGCATTAGTAATGATCTTTCCAAAATCATTGGACTCTGGCATGGTGCCAGAGGACTAGAAAATTGCAAATGTCACTCCACTCTTGAAGAAGGGAGGAAGGCAGCAGAAAAGAAATTATAGACCAGTTAGCCTGACCCCAGTGGTTGGGAAGATATTGGAGTCAATTGTTCAGGATGAGGTTGTGGAGTACTTGGTGACACAGGACAAGATAGGACAAAGTCAGCATGGTTTCCTTAAGGGAAAATCGTGCCTAATGAACCTGCTGGAATTCTTTGAAGAGATTACAATTAGGATATCCAATAAAAGTGGATAAGTCTCCAGGTCCGGACAGGATATTCCCAAGGATCTTGAGGGAAGTTAGTGTGGAAATAGCAGGGGCTCTGACAGAAATATTTCAAATGCCATTAGAAACGGGGATGGTGCCGGAGGATTGGCATATTGCTCATGTTGTTCCATTGTTTAAAAAGGGTTCTAAGAGTAAACCTAGCAATTATCGGCCCGTGAGTTTGACGTCAGTGGTGGGCAAATTGATGGAAAGTATTCTTAGAGATGGTATATATAATTATCCGGATAGACAGGGTCTGATTAGGAACAGTCAACATGGATTTGTGCGTGGAAGGTCATGTTTGACAAATCTTATTGAATTTTTTGATGAGGTAACTAGGAAAGTTGACAAGGGTAAAGCGGTGGATGTTGTCTATATAGACTTCAGTAAGGCCTTTGACAAGGTTCCACATGGAAGGTTAGTTAGGAAGGTTCAATCGTTAGGCATTAATATCGAAGTAGCAAAATGGATTCAGCAGTGGCTGGATAGGAGACGCCAGAGAGTAGTGGTGGATAACTGTGTGCCAGATTGGAGGCCGGTGTCTAGTGGTGTGCCTCAGAGATCTGTACTGGGTCCAATATTGTTTGTCATATATATTAATGATCTGGATGAAGGGGTTGTAAATTGGATGAGTAAGTATGCAGATAATACTAAGATCGGTGGAGTTGTGGATAATGAAGTAGGTTTTCAAAGCTTGCAGAAAGATTTAGACCACTTAGAAGAGTGGGCTGAAAGATGGAAAGCGGCTGGTGAGTGAGTTGGCCAGTGAAGGAGTGGAGCTTTGAGGCTTTGACTTAAGAGGCTTCGACGAGAAGAGGCGGAGGACAAACTTGCTCGCAGTTAGTCTTTACAATGTCTTCTGAGACGGTGAAGTGCCTCTCATGTGAGATGTGGCAGTCTTGGGGGAACGTCCCTCTCCCGCAGAGTCACATCTGCCAGAAGTGCATCGCTGGGCGACCTGGAAGACCGTGTAAGGAATCTGGAGCAGCAGCTGGATGACCTTCTACTCATAAGGGAGAATGAGGCAGTCACAGATGAGAGCTACAGGGAGGTAGTCACACCTAGGCTATCGGAAGCAGGTCGTTGGGTGACAGTCAGAGGGGGGAAAGCAAAGGTGAGCAGACAGGTAGTGCAGAGCACCCCTGTAGCCATTCCCCTGAATAATAAGTTTACCGTCCTGGATACTGTTGGCAGGGACGACTGACCAGGTGTGAGCCACGGTGGCAGGGCCTCCGGCACTGAGTCTGACCCTGTGGTGCAGAAGGGTGGGACGGAGAAGAGGAGAGCTGTCGTCATTAGAGACTCTATAGTCAGGGGAGCAGACAGGAGATTTTGTGGACGTGAGAAGGACACCCGCATGGTTTGCCTCCCGGATGCCAGGGTCCGGGATGTCTCTGACTGGGTGCACGACATCCTGGTACAAGAGGGAAAGCAACCAGAACTCGTGATACATGTTGGTATCAACGACATAGGCAGGAAGAGGGATGAGGTCCTGAAGTGTGAGTTTCAGGAACTAGGCAGAAGGCTGAAGAACAGGACCTCATGGGTGACGTTCTCAGGATTGCTGCCAGTGCTACGTGACAGAGATGGTAAGAATTGGAGGAGATGGCAGTTGAATGCGTGGCTGAGGAGTTGGTGCAGGGAGCAGGGTTTTAGATTTTTAGATCATTGGGATCTCTTCTGGGGAAGGTGGGACCTGTACAGATTGGATAGGTTGCACCTGAACTCGAGGGGGACCAATATCCTTGCAGGTAGGTTTGCTAGCATGGTTCGGGAGGGTTTAAACTAATTTGCGAGGGGGATGGGACCCAGAGCGATAGAGCAGTGAAGGAAGTGCATGGAGTAAAGCCAGATCTAACATATAGAGAGGCTTTGAGGAAAGAGAAGCAGAATAAACAGTGTAAAGACAGTAAGGTAGAAGGGCTGAAATGTGTGTACCTCAATGCAAGAAGCATCAGGAACAAAGGTGATGAACTGAGAGCTTGGATACATACATGGAATTATGATGTAGTGACCATTACAGAGACTTGGCTGGCACCAGGGCAGGAATGGATTCTCAATATTCCTGGATTTCAGTGCTTTAAAAGGGATAGAGAGGGGGAAAAAGGGGAGGAGGGGTGGCATTACTGTACAGGGATACTATTACAGCTACAGAAAGGGTGGGTAATGTAGCAGGATCCTCTTTTGAGTCAATATGGGTGGAAGTAGGGAACAGGAAGGGAGCAGTTACTCTATTGGGGGTATTCTATAGGCCCCCTGGTAGCAGCAGAGATACAGAGGAGCAGATTGGGAGGCAGATTTTGGAAAGCTGCACAAATAACAGGGTTGTTATCATGAGTGACTTTAACTTCCCTAATATTGATTGGCACCTGATTAGTTCCAAGGGTTTAGATGGGGCAGAGTTTGTTAAGTGTGTCCAGGACGGATTCCTGTCACAGTATGTGGACAGGCCGACTAGGGGGAATGCCATACTAGATCTAGTACTAGGTAATGAACCGGGTCAGGTCACAGATCTCTCAGTGGGTGAGCATCTGGGGGACAGTGACCACCGCTCCCTGGCCTTTAGCATTATCATGGAAAAGGATAGAATCAGAGAGGAGAGGAAAACCTTTAATTGGGGAAGGGCAAATTATGAGGCTATAAGACCAATCACACCACCCACACGCTGAGCCACGTCACCCACACGCGAATCACACCACCCACACGCTTACCCACGTCACCCACACACCGACCCACGTCACCCACACAGCGAATCACACCACCCACGCACTGACCCACGTCACCCACACACCGACCCACGTCACCCACACAGCGAATCACACCACCCACGCACTGACCCACGTCACCCACACAGTGAATCACACTGCTCACACCCCGGCCGATATCACCCACACAGCGAATCACACCACCCACTCGCTGACCCACGTCACCCACACACCGACCCACGTCACCCACACAGCGAATCACACCACCCACACACTGACCCACATCACCCACACACTGACCCACATCACACGAACATCGAACCACGTCACCCACACAGTGAATCACACCACCCACATGCTGACCCACGTCACCCACACACCAACCCACGTCACCCACACGCGAATCACACCACCCACACACAGACCCACGTCACCTACACGCGAATCACACCACCCACACACAGACCCACGTCACCCACACACCGACCCATGTCACATGAACATCGAACCATGTCACCCACACAGTGAATCACACTGCCCACACCCCGGCCGACGTCACCCATACAGCGAATCACACCACCCACCTGCTGACCCATGTCACCCACACACCGACCCACGTCACCCACACGCGAATCACACCACCCACGCACAGACCCACGTCACCCACACACAAACCCACGTCACACGAACACCGAACCACATCACCCACACAGTGAATCACACTGCCCACACCCCAGCCGACGTCACCCATACAGCGAATCACACCACCTGCTCACTGACCCACGTCACCCACAAAGCGAATCACACGACCCACACGCTGACCCACGTCACCTACACACCAACCCACGTCACCTACACACCGACCCACGTCACCCACAAAGCGAATCACACCACCCACATGCTGACCCACGTCACCCACACAGCGAATCACACCACCCACGCACTGACCCACGTCACCCACACACCGACCCACGTCACCCACACAGTGAATCACACTGCTCACACCCCGGCCGACATCACCCATACAGCGAATCACACCACCCACTCGCTGACCCACGTCACCCACACACCGACCCACGTCACCCACACAGCGAATCACACCACCCACACACTGACCCACATCACCCACACACTGACCCACATCACACGAACATCGAACCACGTCACCCACACAGTGAATCACACCACCCACATGCTGACCCACGTCACCCACACACCAACCCACGTCACCCACAAAGCGAATCACACGACCCACACGCTGACCCACGTCACCTACACACCGACCCACGTCACCCACAAAGCAAATCACACCACCCACACCCCGACCCACGTAACCCACAGAGCGAATCACACCACCCACACCCTGACCCACATCACCCAGACAGTGAATCACACCACCCACACGCTGACCCACGTCACCCAAACAGCGAATCACACCACCCACACACCGACCCATATCACACGAATATTGAACCACATCACCCACACAGTGAATCACACCACCCACACGCCGACCCACGTCACCCACACTCCGACCCACGTCACCCACACAGCGAATCACACCACACACACACTGACCAACGTCACCCACACAGCAAATCACACCACCCACACCCGGATCCATGTCACCCACATCACCCACAAAGCGAATCACACCACACACATGCTGACCCACGTAACCCACACAGCGAATCACACCACCCACACCCCGACCCACGTCACCCACACCCCGACCCACGTCACCCACACACCGACCCACGTCACCCACACCCCGACCCACGTAACCCACAGAGCGAATCACACCACCCACATCACCCACACAGCGAATCACACCGCCCACACACAGACCCACGTCACCCACACAGTGAATCACACCATCCACACGTTGACCCACGTCACCCACACCCCGACCCACGTCACACACACACCAAACCACGTCACACGAACATCGAACCACGTCACCCACACAGTGAATCACACCACGCACACGCTGACACACGTCACCCACACAGCGAATCATACCACCCACACGCTGACCCACGTCACAAACACCCCAACCCACATCACCCACACAACGAATCACACCACCCACACGACGACCCACGTCACCCACACTCCGACCCACGTCACCCACAAAGCGAATCACACGACCCACACGCTGACCCACGTCACCTACACACCAACCCACGTCACCTACACACCGACCCACGTCACCCACAAAGCAAATCACACCACCCACATGCTGACCCACGTCACCCACACAGCGAATCACACCACCCACACCCCGACCCACCTAACCCACAGAGCGAATCACACCACCCACAACCCGACCCACATCACCCACACAGCGAATCACACCACCCACACACAGACCCACGTCACCCACACATTGAATCACACCACCCACACGCTGACCCACGTCAACCACACCCCGACCCACGTCACCCACACAGCGAATCACACCACACACACACTGACCAACGTCACCCACACAGCAAATCACACCACCCACACCCGGATCCATGTCACCCACATCACCCACAAAGCGAATCACACCACACACATGCTGACCCACGTCACCCACACAGCGAATCACACCACCCACACCCCGACCCACGTCACCCACACACCGACCCACGTCACCCACACCCCGACCCACGTAACCCACAGAGCGAATCACACCACCCACATCACCCACACAGCGAATCACACCGCCCACACACAGACCCACGTCACCCACACAGTGAATCACACCATCCACACGTTGACCCACGTCACCCACACCCCGACCCACGTCACACACACACCAAACCACGTCACACGAACATCGAACCACGTCACCCACACAGTGAATCACACCACGCACACGCTGACACACGTCACCCACACAGCGAATCATACCACCCACACGCTGACCCACGTCACAAACACCCCAACCCACATCACCCACACAACGAATCACACCACCCACACGACGACCCACGTCACCCACACTCCGACCCACGTCACCCACAAAGCGAATCACACGACCCACACGCTGACCCACGTCACCTACACACCAACCCACGTCACCTACACACCGACCCACGTCACCCACAAAGCAAATCACACCACCCACATGCTGACCCACGTCACCCACACAGCGAATCACACCACCCACACCCCGACCCACCTAACCCACAGAGCGAATCACACCACCCACACACCAACCCACGTCACACGAACATCGAACCACGTCACCCAGAGAGTGAATCACACTACCCACTCGCTGACCCATGTCACCCACACAGTGAACCACACCGCCAACACGCCGACCCACGTCACCCACACTCCGACCCACGTCAACCACACAGCGAATCACACGACCCACACGCTGACCCACGTCACCTACACACCAACCCACGTCACCTACACACAGACCCACGTCACCCACACATTGAATCACACCACCCACACGCTGACCCATGTCAACCACACCCCGACCCACGTCACCCACACACCAACCCACGTCACACGAACATCGAACTACGTCACCCATACAGTGAATCACACCACCCACACGCTGCCACACGTCACAAACACCCCAACCCATATCACCCACACAGCGAATCACACCACCCACACGCTGACCCACGTCACCCACAAGGCAAATCACATCACCCACACACCAACCCACGTCACCCACACAGCGAATCGCACCACCCACACACAGACCCTCGTCACCCACACAGCGAATCACACCACCCACACACTGACCAACGTCACCCACACAGCAAATCACACCACCCACACCCGGACCCATGTCACCCACACACCGACCCACGTCACCCACAAAGCGAATCACACCACCCACATGCTGACCCACGTCACCCACACAGCGAATCACACCACCCACACCCCGACCCACGTCACCCACACACCGACCCACGTCATCAACACCCCGACCCACGTAACCCACAGAGCGAATCACACCACCCACATCACCCACACAGCGAATCACACCGCCCACACACAGACCCACGTCACCCACACAGTGAATCACACCACCCACACGCTGACCCACGTCACCCACACCCCGACCCACGTCACACGAACATCGAACCATGTCACCCACACAGTGAATCACACCACGCACACGCTGACACACGTCACCCACACAGCGAATCACACCACCCACACACTGACCCACGTCACAAACACCCCAACCCACATCACCCACACAGCGAATCACACCACCCACACGCTGACCCACGTCACCCACACACCAACCCACGTCACACGAACACCGAACCACGTCACCCACACAGTGAATCACACTGCCCACACCACGGCCGACGTCACCCATACAACGAATCACACCACCCACTCGCTGAACCACGTCACCCACACAGCGAATCACACCACCCACACACCAACCCACGTCACACGAACATCGAACCACGTCACCCAGAGAGCGAATCACACTACCCACTCGCTGACCCATGTCACCCACACAGTGAATCACACCACCTACACGCCGACCCACGTCACCCACACTCCGACCCACGTCACCCACACAGCGAATCACACCACGCACACACTGACCCACGTCACCCACACTCCGACCCACGTCACCCACAAAGCGAATCACACGACCCACACGCTGACCCACGTCACCTACACACCAACCCACGTCACCTACACACCGACCCACGTCACCCACACAGCGAATGACACCACCCACACGCTGACCCACGTCACCCACACACCGACCCACGTCACCCACACAGCGAATCTCACCACCCACACACAGACCCACGTCACCCACACAGCGAATCACACCACCCACACCCCGACCCACGCCACATTCACAGCGAATCACATCACCCACACGCTGACCCACGTCACCCGCACGCCGACCCACGTCACACGAACATCAAACCACGTCACCCACACAGCGAATCACACCACCCACACACTGACCCACGTAAACCACACCCCGACCCACGTCACCCACACACCAACCCACGTTACCCACACCCCGACCCACGTAACCCACAGAGCGAATCACACCACCCACATCACCCACACAGCGAATCACACTGCCCACACACAGACCCACGTCACCCACACAGTGAATCACACCACCCACACGTTGACCCACGTCACCCACACCCCGACCCACGTCACACACACACCAAACCACGTCACACGAACATCGAACCACGTCACCTACACAGTGAATCACACCACGCACACGCTGACACACGTCACCCACACAGCGAATCATACCACCCGCACGCTGACCCACGTCACAAACACCCCAACCCACATCACCCACACAACGAATCACACCACCCACACGACGACCCACGTCACCCACACTCCGACCCACGTCACCCACAAAGCGAATCACACGACCCACACGCTGACCCACGTCACCTACACACCAACCCACATCACCCACACAGCGAATCACACCACCCACACCCCGACCCACGTCACCCACACACCGACCCACGTCACCCACACCCCGACCCACGTAACCCACAGAGCGAATCACACCACCCACATCACCCACACAGCGAATCACACCGCCCACACACAGACCCACGTCACCCACACAGTGAATCACACCATCCACACGTTGACCCACGTCACCCACACCCCGACCCACGTCACACACACACCAAACCACGTCACACGAACATCGAACCACGTCACCCACACAGTGAATCACACCACGCACACGCTGACACACGTCACCCACACAGCGAATCATACCACCCACACGCTGACCCACGTCACAAACACCCCAACCCACATCACCCACACAACGAATCACACCACCCACACGACGACCCACGTCACCCACACTCCGACCCACGTCACCCACAAAGCGAATCACACGACCCACACGCTGACCCACGTCACCTACACACCAACCCACGTCACCTACACACCGACCCACGTCACCCACAAAGCAAATCACACCACCCACATGCTGACCCACGTCACCCACACAGCGAATCACACCACCCACACCCCGACCCACCTAACCCACAGAGCGAATCACACCACCCACAACCCGACCCACATCACCCACACAGCGAATCACACCACCCACACACAGACCCACGTCACCCACACATTGAATCACACCACCCACACGCTGACCCACGTCAACCACACCCCGACCCACGTCACCCACACACCAACCCACGTCGCTCGAACATCGAACTACGTCACCCACACAGTGAATCACACCACCCACACGCTGCCACACGTCACAAACACCCCAACCCATATCACCCACACAGCGAATCACACCACCCACACGCTGACCCACGTCACCCACAAAGCGAATCACACCACCCACACGCTGACCCACGTCACCCACACAGCGAATCACATCACCCACACACCAACCCACGTCACCCACACAGCGAATCACACCACCCACACAGAGACCCTCGTCACCCACACAGCGAATCACACCACCCACACCCCGACCCACGTAACCCACAGAGCGAATCACACCACCCACACCCCGACCCACGTCACCCACACAGTGAATCACACCACCCACATGCTGACCCACGTCACCCACACCCGGACCCGCGTCACCCACACACCAACCCACGTCACACGAACATCGAACCACGTCACCCACACACCAACCCACGTCACACGAACATCGAACCACGTCACCCACACAGTGAATCACAACACCCACACGCTGACACACGTCACCCACACAGCTAATCACACCACCCACACGCTGACCCATGTCACAAACACCCCAACCCACATCACCCACACAGCGAATCACACCACCCACACGCTGACCCACGTCACCCACACAGCGAATCACACCACCCACTCGCTGAACCACGTCACCCACACAGCGAATCACACCACCCACACACTGACCCACGTAAACCACACACCGACCCACGTCACCCACACACCAACCCACGTCACACGAACATCGAACCACGTCACCCAGAGAGTGAATCACACTACCCACTCGCTGACCCATGTCACCCACACAGTGAACCACACCGCCAACACGCCGACCCACGTCACCCACACTCCGACCCACGTCAACCACACAGCGAATCACACGACCCACACGCTGACCCACGTCACCTACACACCAACCCACGTCACCTACACACAGACCCACGTCACCCACACATTGAATCACACCACCCACACGCTGACCCATGTCAACCACACCCCGACCCACGTCACCCACACACCAACCCACGTCACACGAACATCGAACTACGTCACCCATACAGTGAATCACACCACCCACACGCTGCCACACGTCACAAACACCCCAACCCATATCACCCACACAGCGAATCACACCACCCACACGCTGACCCACGTCACCCACAAGGCAAATCACATCACCCACACACCAACCCACGTCACCCACACAGCGAATCGCACCACCCACACACAGACCCTCGTCACCCACACAGCGAATCACACCACCCACACACTGACCAACGTCACCCACACAGCAAATCACACCACCCACACCCGGACCCATGTCACCCACACACCGACCCACGTCACCCACAAAGCGAATCACACCACCCACATGCTGACCCACGTCACCCACACAGCGAATCACACCACCCACACCCCGACCCACGTCACCCACACACCGACCCACGTCATCAACACCCCGACCCACGTAACCCACAGAGCGAATCACACCACCCACATCACCCACACAGCGAATCACACCGCCCACACACAGACCCACGTCACCCACACAGTGAATCACACCACCCACACGCTGACCCACGTCACCCACACCCCGACCCACGTCACACGAACATCGAACCATGTCACCCACACAGTGAATCACACCACGCACACGCTGACACACGTCACCCACACAGCGAATCACACCACCCACACACTGACCCACGTCACAAACACCCCAACCCACATCACCCACACAGCGAATCACACCACCCACACGCTGACCCACGTCACCCACACACCAACCCACGTCACACGAACACCGAACCACGTCACCCACACAGTGAATCACACTGCCCACACCACGGCCGACGTCACCCATACAACGAATCACACCACCCACTCGCTGAACCACGTCACCCACACAGCGAATCACACCACCCACACACCAACCCACGTCACACGAACATCGAACCACGTCACCCAGAGAGCGAATCACACTACCCACTCGCTGACCCATGTCACCCACACAGTGAATCACACCACCTACACGCCGACCCACGTCACCCACACTCCGACCCACGTCACCCACACAGCGAATCACACCACGCACACACTGACCCACGTCACCCACACTCCGACCCACGTCACCCACAAAGCGAATCACACGACCCACACGCTGACCCACGTCACCTACACACCAACCCACGTCACCTACACACCGACCCACGTCACCCACACAGCGAATGACACCACCCACACGCTGACCCACGTCACCCACACACCGACCCACGTCACCCACACAGCGAATCTCACCACCCACACACAGACCCACGTCACCCACACAGCGAATCACACCACCCACACCCCGACCCACGCCACATTCACAGCGAATCACATCACCCACACGCTGACCCACGTCACCCGCACGCCGACCCACGTCACACGAACATCAAACCACGTCACCCACACAGCGAATCACACCACCCACACACTGACCCACGTAAACCACACCCCGACCCACGTCACCCACACACCAACCCACGTTACCCACACCCCGACCCACGTAACCCACAGAGCGAATCACACCACCCACATCACCCACACAGCGAATCACACTGCCCACACACAGACCCACGTCACCCACACAGTGAATCACACCACCCACACGTTGACCCACGTCACCCACACCCCGACCCACGTCACACACACACCAAACCACGTCACACGAACATCGAACCACGTCACCTACACAGTGAATCACACCACGCACACGCTGACACACGTCACCCACACAGCGAATCATACCACCCGCACGCTGACCCACGTCACAAACACCCCAACCCACATCACCCACACAACGAATCACACCACCCACACGACGACCCACGTCACCCACACTCCGACCCACGTCACCCACAAAGCGAATCACACGACCCACACGCTGACCCACGTCACCTACACACCAACCAACGTCACCTACACACCAACCCACGTCACCTACACACCGACCCACGTCACCCACAAAGCAAATCACACCACCCACACCCCGACCCACCTAACCTACAGAGCGAATCACACCACCCACACCCCGACCCACATCACCCACACAGCGAATCACACCACCCACACACAGACCCACGTCACCCACACATTGAATCACACCACCCACACGCTGACCCACGTCAACCACACCCCGACCCACGTCACCCACACACCAACCCACGTCGCTCGAACATCGAACTACGTCACCCACACAGTGAATCACACCACCCACACGCTGCCACACGTCACAAACACCCCAACCCATATCACCCACACAGCGAATCACACCACCCACACGCTGACCCACGTCACCCACAAAGCGAATCACACCACCCACACGCTGACCCACGTCACCCACACAGCAAATCACATCACCCACACACCAACCCACGTCACCCACACAGCGAATCACACCACCCACACAGAGACCCTCGTCACCCACACAGCGAATCACACCACACACACCCCGACCCACGTAACCCACAGAGCGAATCACACCACCCACACCCCGACCCACGTCACCCACACAGTGAATCACACCACCCACATGCTGACCCACGTCACCCACACCCGGACCCGCGTCACCCACACACCAACCCACGTCACACGAACATCGAACCACGTCACCCACACACCAACCCACGTCACACGAACATCGAACCACGTCACCCACACAGTGAATCACAACACCCACACGCTGACACACGTCACCCACACAGCTAATCACACCACCCACACGCTGACCCATGTCACAAACACCCCAACCCACATCACCCACACAGCGAATCACACCACCCACACGCTGACCCACGTCACCCACACAGCGAATCACACCACCCACTCGCTGAACCACGTCACCCACACAGCGAATCACACCACCCACACACTGACCCACGTAAACCACACACCGACCCACGTCACCCACACACCAACCCACGTCACACGAACATCGAACCACGTCACCCAGAGAGTGAATCACACTACCCACTCGCTGACCCATGTCACCCACACAGTGAACCACACCACCAACACGCCGACCCACGTCACCCACAATCCGACCCACGTCAACCACACAGCGAATCACACGACCCACACGCTGACCCACGTCACCTACACACCAACCCACGTCACCTACACACAGACCCACGTCACCCACACATTGAATCACACCACCCACACGCTGACCCATGTCAACCACACCCCGACCCACGTCACCCACAAAGCAAATCACACCACCCACATGCTGACCCACGTCACCCACACAGCGAATCACACCACCCACACTCAGACCCACGTCACCCACACACCGACCCACGTCACCCACACCCCGACCCACCTAACCTACAGAGCGAATCACACCACCCACAACCCGACCCACATCACCCACACAGCGAATCACACCACCCACACACAGACCCACGTCACCCACACATTGAATCACACCACCCACACGCTGACCCACGTCAACCACACCCCGACCCACGTCACCCACACACCAACCCACGTCGCTCGAACATCGAACTACGTCACCCACACAGTGAATCACACCACCCACACGCTGCCACACGTCACAAACACCCCAACCCATATCACCCACACAGCGAATCACACCACCCACACGCTGACCCACGTCACCCACAAAGCGAATCACACCACCCACACGCTGACCCACGTCACCCACACAGCGAATCACATCACCCACACACCAACCCACGTCACACACACAGCGAATCACACCACCCACACAGAGACCCTCGTCACCCACACAGCGAATCACACCACCCACACCCCGACCCACGTAACCCACAGAGCGAATCACACCACCCACACCCCGACCCACGTCACCCACACAGTGAATCACACCACCCACATGCTGACCCACGTCACCCACACCCGGACCCGCGTCACCCACACACCAACCCACGTCACACGAACATCGAACCACGTCACCCACACAGTGAATCACAACACCCACACGCTGACCCACGTCACCCACACAGCGAATCACATCACCCACACACCAACCCTCGTCACCCACACAGCGAATCACACCACCCACACACAGACCCTCGTCACCCACACAGCGAATCACACCACCCACACTCCGACCCACGTAACCTGCAGAGCGAATCACATCACCCACACAGTGAATCACACCACCCACACGCTGACCCACGTCACCCACACACCGACCCACGTCAACCACACACCAACCCACGTCACACGAACATCGAACCACGTCACCCACACAGTGAATCACAACACCCACACGCTGACACACGTCACCCACACAGCTAATCACACCACCCACACGCTGACCCATGTCACAAACACCCCAACCCACATCACCCACACAGCGAATCACACCACCCACACGCTGACCCACGTCACCCACACAGCGAATCACACCACCCACTCGCTGAACCACGTCACCCACACAGCGAATCACACCACCCACACACTGACCCACGTAAACCACACACCGACCCACGTCACCCACACACCAACCCACGTCACACGAACATCGAACCACGTCACCCAGAGAGCGAATCACACTACCCACTCGCTGACCCATGTCACCCACACAGTGAACCACACCACCAACACGCCGACCCACGTCACCCACACTCCGACCCACGTCAACCACACAGCGAATCACACCACGCACACACTGACCCACGTCACCCACACTCCGACCCACGTCACCCACAAAGCGAATCACACGACCCACACGCTGACCCACGTCACCTACACACCAACCCACGTCACCTACACACCGACCCACGTCACACAACAGCGAATCACACCACCCACACACAGACCCACGTCACCCACACATTGAATCACACCACCCACACGCTGACCCATGTCAACAACACCCCGACCCACGTCACCCACACACCAACCCACGTCACACGAACATCGAACTACGTCACCCATACAGTGAATCACACCACCCACACGCTGACCCACGTCACCCACAAGGCGAATCACATCACCCACACACCAACCCACGTCACCCACACAGCGAATCACACCATCCACACACAGACCCTCGTCACCCACACAGTGAATCACACCACCCACACACTGACCAACGTCACCCACACAGCAAATCACACCACCCACACCCGGACCCATGTCACCCACACACCGACCCACGTCACCCACAAAGCGAATCACACCACCCACATGCTGACCCACGTCACCCACACAGCGAATCACACCACCCACACCCCGACCCACGTCACCCACACACCGACCCACGTCACCCACACACCGACCCACGTAACCCACAGAGCGAATCACACCACCCACATCACCCACACAGCGAATCACACCGCCCACACACAGACCCACGTCACCCACACAGTGAATCACACCACCCACACGCTGACCCACGTCACCCACACCCCGACCCACGTCACACGAACATCGAAACACGTCACCCACACAGTGAATCACACCACGCACACGCTGACACACGTCACCCACACAGTGAATCACACCACCCACACACTGACCCACGTCACAAACACCCCAACCCACATCACCCACACAGCGAATCACACCACCCACACGCTGACCCACGTCACCCACACACCAACCCACGTCACACGAACACCGAACTACGTCACCCACACAGTGAATCACACTGCCCACACTACAGCCGACATCACCCATACAACGAATCACACCACCCACTCGCTGAACCACGTCACCCACAAAGCGAATCACACCACCCACACACCAACCCACGTCACACGAACATCGAACCATGTCACCCAGAGAGCGAATCACACTACCCACTCGCTGACCCATGTCACCCACACAGTGAATCACACCACCTACACGCCGACCCACGTCACCCACACTCTGACCCACGTCACCCACACAGCGAATCACACCACGCACACACTGACCCACGTCACCCACACTCCGACCCACGTCACCCACAAAGCGAATCACACCACCCACATGCTGACCCACGTCACCCACACAGCGAATCACACCACCCACACTTGGACCCACGTCACCCACACCCTGACCCACGTAACCCACAGAGCGAATCACACCACCCACAACCCGACCCACATCACCCACACATTGAATCACACCACCCACACGCTGACCCACGTCACCCACACACCCACCCACGTCACACGAACATCGAACTATGTCACCCACACAGTGAATCACACCACCCACACGCTGCCACACGTCACAAACACCCCAACCCATATCACCCACACAGCGAATCACACCACCCACACGCTGACCCACGACACCCACAAAGCGAATCACACCACCCACACGCTGACCCACGTCACCCACACAGCGAATCACACCACCCACACTCCGACCCACGTAACCCATAGAGCGAATCACACCACCCACACCCCGACCCACATCACCCACACAGTGAATCACACCACCCACACGCTGACCCACGTCACCCACACCCAGACCCGCGTCACCCACAAACCAGCCCATGTCACACGAACATTGAACCACGTCACCCACACAGCAAATCACACCACCCACACGCTGACCCATGTCACAAACACCCAACCCACATCACCCACACAGCGAATCACACCACCCACACGCTGACCCACGTCACCCACACAGCGAATGACACCACCCACACGCTGACCCACGTCACCCACACACCGACCCACGTCACCCACACAGCGAATCTCACCACCCACACACTGACCCACATCACCCACACAGCGAATCACACCACCCACACACAGACCCACATCACCCACACACTGACCCACGTCACCCACACGCCGAACCATGTCACACGAACACCGACCCACGTCACCCACACAGCGAATCACACCACCCACATGCTGACCCACGTCACCCACACAGCGAATCACACCACCCACACCCCGACCCACACCACATTCACAGCGAATCACATCACCCACACGCTGACCCACGTCACCCGCACGCCGACCCACGTCACACGAACATCAAACCACGTCACCCACACAGCGAATCACACCACCCACACACTGACCCACGTAAACCACACACCGACCCACGTCACCCACACACCAACCGACGTCACACGAACATCGAACCACGTCACCCAGAGAGCGAATCACACTACCCACTCGTTGACCCATGTCACCCACACAGTGAATCACACCACCCACACGCCAACCCACG
The DNA here is from genome assembly GCF_030028105.1 of Mobula birostris. Classification (NCBI taxonomy): domain Eukaryota; kingdom Metazoa; phylum Chordata; class Chondrichthyes; order Myliobatiformes; family Myliobatidae; genus Mobula; species Mobula birostris. Next base: position 158,307,251 of record NC_092378.1, read on the forward strand.
TCACCCACACTCCGACCCACGTCACCCACACAGCGAATCACACCACGCACACACTGACCCACGTCACCCACACTCCGACCCACGTCACCCACACAGCGAATCACACCACGCACACACTGACCCACGTCACCCACACTCCGACCCACGTCACCCACAAAGCGAATCACACGACCCACACGCTGACCCACGTCACCTACACACCAACCCACGTCACCCACAAAGCGAATCACACCACCCACATGCTGACCCACGTCACCCACACAGCGAATCACACCACCCACACCCCGACCCACGTAACCCACACCCCGACCCACGTAACCCACAGAGCGAATCACAGCACCCACACCCCGACCCACATCACCCACACATTGAATCACACGACCCACACGCTGACCCACGTCAACCACACCCCGACCCACGTCACCCACACACCAACCCATGTCACACGAACATCGAACTATGTCACCCACACAGTGAATCACACCACCCACACGCTGCCACACGTCACAAACACCCCAACCCATATCACCCACACAGCGAATCACACCACCCACACGCTGACCCACGTCACCCACACAGCAAATCACATCACCCACACACCAACCCACGTCACCCACACAGCGAATCACACCACCCACACACAGACCCTCGTCACCCACACAGCGAATCACACCACCCACACCCCGACCCACGTAACCCACAGAGCAAATCACACCACCCACACCCCGACCCACATCACCCACACAGTGAATCACACCACCCACACGCTGACCCACGTCACCCACACCCGGACCCGCGTCACCCACACACCAGCCCACGTCACACGAACATCGAACCACGTCACCCACACAGTGAATCACAACACCCACACGCTGACACACGTCACCCACACAGCAAATCACACCACCCACACGCTGACCCATGTCACAAACACCCAACCCACATCACCCACACAGCGAATCACACCACCCACACGCTGACCCACGTCACCCACACAGCGAATGACACCACCCACACGCTGACCCACGTCACCCACACACCGACCCACGTCACCCACACAGCGAATCTCACCACCCACACACAGACCCACGTCACCCACACGGCGAATCACACCACCCACACCCCGACCCACGCCACATTCACAGCGAATCACATCACCCACACGCTGACCCACGTCACCCGCACGCCGACCCACGTCACACGAACATCAAACCACGTCACCCACACAGCGAATCATACCACCCACACGCTGACCAACGTCACCTACACCCCAACCCTCGTCACCCACAGACCAATCCACGTCACCCACACACCGACCCACTTCACACGAAAATTGAACCACGTCACCCACACAGCGAGTCACACCACCCACACGCTGACACACGTCACCCACACGCGAATCACACCACCCACACACAGACCCACGTCACTCACACGCGAATCACACCACCCACACGCTGACCCACGTCACCCACACACCGACCCACGTCACCCACACAGCGAATGACACCACCCACACACAGACCCACGTCACCCAGACAGCGAATCACACCACCCACACCCCGACCCACGTAACCCACAGAGCAAATCACACCACCCACACCCCGACCCACATCACCCACACAGTGAATCACACCACCCACACGCTGACCCACGTCACCCACACCCGGACCCGCGTCACCCACACACCAGCCCACGTCACACGAACATCGAACCACGTCACCCACACAGTGAATCACAACACCCACACGCTGACACACGTCACCCACACAGCAAATCACACCACCCACACGCTGACCCATGTCACAAACACCCAACCCACATCACCCACACAGCGAATCACACCACCCACACGCTGACCCACGTCACCCACACAGCGAATGACACCACCCACACGCTGACCCACGTCACCCACACACCGACCCACGTCACCCACACAGCGAATCTCACCACCCACACACAGACCCACGTCACCCACACAGCGAATCACACCACCCACACACAGACCCACATCACCCACACACTGACCCACGTCACCCACACGCCGAACCATGTCACACGAACATCGAACCACGTCACCCACACAGCGAATCACACCACCCACATGCTGACCCACGTCACCCACAGATCGAATCACACCACCCACACACTGACCCACGTCACCCACACACCGACCCACGTCACCCACACAGCGAATCACACCACCCACACGCTGACCCACGTCACCCACACAGCGAATCACACCACCCACACCCCGACCCACGCCACATTCACAGCGAATCACATCACCCACACGCTGACCCACGTCACCCGCACGCCGACCCACGTCACACGAACATCTAACCACGTCACCCACACAGCGAATCATACCACCCACACGCTGACCAACGTCACCTACACCCCAACCCTCGTCACCCACAGACCAATCCACGTCACCCACACACCGACCCACTTCACACGAAAATTGAACCACGTCACCCACACAGCGAGTCACACCACCCACACGCTGACACACGTCACCCACACGCGAATCACACCACCCACACACAGACCCACGTCACTCACACGCGAATCACACCACCCACACGCTGACCCACGTCACCCACACACCGACCCACGTCACCCACACAGCGAATGACACCACCCACACACAGACCCACGTCACCCAGACAGCGAATCACACCACCCACACCCCGACCCACGTAACCCACAGAGCAAATCACACCACCCACACCCCGACCCACATCACCCACACAGTGAATCACACCACCCACACGCTGACCCACGTCACCCACACCCGGACCCGCGTCACCCACACACCAGCCCACGTCACACGAACATCGAACCACGTCACCCACACAGTGAATCACAACACCCACACGCTGACACACGTCACCCACACAGCAAATCACACCACCCACACGCTGACCCACGTCACCCACACAGCGAATGACACCACCCACACGCTGACCCACGTCACCCACACACCGACCCACGTCACCCACACAGCGAATCTCACCACCCACACACCGACCCACGTCACCCACACAGCGAATCACACCACCCACACACAGACCCACATCACCCACACACTGACCCACGTCACCCACACGCCGAACCATGTCACACGAACATCGAACCACATCACCCACACAGCGAATCACACCACCCACATGCTGACCCACGTCACCCACAGATCGAATCACACCACCCACACACTGACCCACGTCACCCACACACCGACCCACGTCACGCACACCCCGACCCACGTCACCCACACAGCGAATCAGACCACCCACAGGCTGACCCACGTCACCCACACAGCGAATCACACCAGCAACACCCCGACCCACGTCACTCACACAGCGAATCACACCACCCACAGGCTGACCCACGTCACCCACACAGCGAATCACATCACCCACACACTGACCCACGTCACCCACACAGCGAATCACACCACCCACACGCTGCCCCACGTCACCCACACACCGACCCACGCCACCTTCACAGCGAATCACACCACCCACACGCTGACCCACGTCACCCACACAGCGAATCACACCACCCACACCCCGACCCACGCCACCTTCACAGCGAATCACACCACCCACACGCTGACCAACGTCACCCACACACCGACCCACATCACCCACACAGCAAATCTCACCACCCACACACAGACCCACATCACCCGCACGCCGACCCACGTCACACGAACATCGAACCACATCACCCACACAGCGAATCACACCACCCACACGCTGACCGACGTCATCCACACCCCGACCCTCGTCACCCACACACCCACACACGTCACCCATACGCCGACCCACGTCACACGAACATCAAACCACGTCACCCACACAGCGAGTCACACCACCCACACGCCAACCCACGTCACCCACACAGTGAATCACACCTCTCACACGCTGACCTATGTCACCCACACAGCGAATCACACCACCCACACCCCGACCCACGTCACCCACACACCGACCCACGTCAACCACACACCGACCCACATCACCCACTGAGCGAATCACACCACCCACACACAGACCCACGTCACCCACACACCAACCCACGTCACCCACACAGCGAATCACACCGCCCATGCACGGACCCACGTCACCCACACACCGACCCACGTCACACGAACATCGAACCACGTCACCCACAGAGCGAATCACGCCACCCACACACAGACCCACGTCACCCACACACCGAACCATGTCACCCACACAGCGAATGACACCACCCACACGCTGACCCACGTCACCCACACACCGACCCACGTCACCCACACAGCGAATCTCACCACCCACACACAGACCCACGTCACCCACACAGCGAATCACACCACCCACACCCCGACCCACACCACATTCACAGCGAATCACATCACCCACACGCTGACCCACGTCACCCGCACGCCGACCCACGTCACACGAACATCAAACCACGTCACCCACACAGCGAATCACACCACCCACACACTGACCCACATAAACCACACACCGACCCACGTCACCCACACACCAACCCACGTCACACGAACATCGAACCACGTCACCCAGAGAGCGAATCACACTACCCACTCGTTGACCCATGTCACCCACACAGTGAATCACACCACCCACACGCCGACCCACGTCACCCACACAGCGAATCACACCACGCACACACTGACCCACGTCACCCACACTCCGACCCACGTCACCCACAAAGCGAATTACACGACCCACACGCTGACCCACGTCACCCACACTCCGACCCACGTCACCCACAAAGCGAATCACACCACCCACATGCTGACCCACGTCACCCACACAGCGAATCACACCACCCATACTTGGACCCACGTCACCCACACACCGACCCACGTCACCCACACCCCGACCCACGTAACCCACAGAGCGAATCACACCACCCACACCCCAACCCACATCACCCACACATTGAATCACACCACCCACACGCTGACCCACGTCAACCACACCCCGACCCACGTCACCCACACACCAACCCACGTCACACGAACATCGAACTATGTCACCCACACAGTGAATCACACCACCCACACGCTGCCACACGTCACAAACACCCCAACCCATATCACCCACACAGCGAATCACACCACCCACACGCTGACCCACGTCACCCACAAAGCGAATCACACCACCCACACGCTGACCCACGTCACCCACACAGCGAATCACATCACCCACACACCAACCCACGTCACCCACACAGCGAATCACACCACCCACACACAGACCCTCGTCACCCACACAGCGAATCACACCACCCACACCCCGACCCACGTAACCCACAGAGCAAATCACACCACCCACACCCCGACCTACATCACCCACACAGTGAATCACACCACCCACACGCTGACCCACGTCACCCACACCCGGACCCGCGTCACTCACACACCAGCCCACGTCACACGAACATCGAACCACGTCACCCACACAGTGAATCACAACACCCACACGCTGACACACGTCACCCACACAGCAAATCACACCACCCACACGCTGACCCATGTCACAAACACCCAACCCACATCACCCACACAGCGAATCACACCACCCACACGCTGACCCACGTCACCCACACAGCGAATGACACCACCCACACGCTGACCCACGTCACCCACACACCGACCCACGTCACCCACACAGCGAATCTCACCACCCACACACAGACCCACGTCACCCACACAGCGAATCACACCACCCACACCCCGACCCACGCCACATTCACAGCGAATCACGTCACCCACACGCTGACCCACGTCACCCGCACGCCGACCCACGTCACACGAACATCAAACCACGTCACCCACACAGCGAATCATACCACCCACACGCTGACCAACGTCACCTACACCCCAACCCTCGTCACCCACAGACCAATCCTCGTCACCCACACACCGACCCACTTCACACGAAAATTGAACCACGTCACCCACACAGCGAGTCACACCACCCACACGCTGACCCACGTCACCCACACACCGACCCACGTCACCCACACAGCGAATGACACCACCCACACACAGACCCACGTCACCCAGACAGCGAATCACACCACCCACACCCCGACCCACGTAACCCACAGAGCAAATCACACCACCCACACCCCGACCCACATCACCCACACAGTGAATCACACCACCCACACGCTGACCCACGTCACCCACACCCGGACCCGCATCACCCACACACCAGCGCACGTCACACGAACATCGAACCACGTCACCCACACAGTGAATCACAACACCCACACGCTGACACACGTCACCCACACAGCAAATCACACCACCCACAGACTGACCCATGTCACAAACACCCAACCCACATCACCCACACAGCGAATCACACCACCCACACGCTGACCCACGTCACCCACACAGCGAATGACACCACCCACACGCTGACCCACGTCACCCACACACCGACCCACGTCACCCACACAGCGAATCTCACCACCCACACACAGACCCACGTCACCCACACAGCGAATCACACCACCCACACGCTGACCCACGTCATCCACACAGCGAATGACACCACCCACACACAGACCCACGTCACCCAGACAGCGAATCACACCACCCACACCCCAACCCACGTCACCCACACACAGACCCACGTCAACCATACAGCGAATCACACCACCCACACGCTGACCCACGTCACCCACACCCCGACCCACATCACCCACACACTGACCCACATCACCCACACACTGACCCATGTCACCCACAGAGCGAATCACACCACCCACGCGCTGACCAACGTCATCCACATACCGACCCACGTCACCCACACAGCGAATCTCACCACCCACACACAGACCCACATCACCCACACACTGACCCACGTCACCCACACGCCGAACCATGTCACACGAACATCGAACCACGTCACCCACACAGCGAATCACACCACCCACATGCTGACCCACGTCACCCACAGATCGAATCACACCACCCACACACTGACCCACGTCACCCACACACCGACCCACGTCACGCACACCCCGACCCATGTCACCCACACAGCGAATCAGACCACCCACAGGCTGACCCACGTCACCCACACAACGAATCACACCAGCAACACCCCGACCCACGTCACTCACACAGCGAATCACACCACCCACAGGCTGACCCACGTCACCCACACAGCGAATCACATCATCCACACACTGACCCACGTCACCCACACAGCGAATCACACCACCCACACGCTGCCCCACGTCACCCACACACCGACCCACGCCACCTTCACAGCGAATCACACCACCCACACGCTGACCCACGTCACCCACACAGCGAATCACACCACCCACACCCCGACCCACGCCACCTTCACAGCAAATCACACCACCCACACGCTGACCAACGTCACCCACACACCGACCCACATCACCCACACAGCAAATCTCACCACCCACACACAGACCCACATCACCCGCACGCCGACCCACGTCACACGAACATCGAACCACATCACCCACACAGCGAATCACACCACCCACACGCTGACCGACGTCATCCACACCCCGACCCTCGTCACCCACACACCCACACACGTCACCCATACGCCGACCCACGTCACACGAACATCAAACCACGTCACCCACACAGCGAGTCACACCACCCACACGCCAACCCACGTCACCCACACAGCGAATCACACCACTCACACGCTGACCTATGTCACCCACACAGCGAATCACACCACCCACACCCCGACCCACGTCACCCACACACCGACCCACGTCAACCACACACCGACCCACATCACCCACTGAGCGAATCACACCACCCACACACAGACCCACGTCACCCACACACCAACCCACGTCACCCACACAGCGAATCACACCGCCCATGCACGGACCCACGTCACCCACACACCGACCCACGTCACACGAACATCGAACCACGTCACCCACAGAGCGAATCACGCCACCCACACACAGACCCACGTCACCCACACACCGAACCATGTCACCCACACAGCGAATCAGACCACCCACACACAGACCTACGTCACCCACACACCGACCCACGTCACCCACACAGCGAATCACACCACCCACGCACGGACCCACGTCACCCACACACCAACCCACGTCATACGAACATCGAACCACGTCACCCACACAGTGAATCACTCTGCCCACAGTTCGAACAATGTCACCAACATGCAGAACCACATCACTCTCACATCGAACCATGTCATCTACACGACCCACATCACATGAACATCGAACCACGTCACGCGACCATCGAACCATGTCACCCACATGCGGAACCATGTCACCCACACGCAGAACCACGTCACCCACACACAGAACTACTTCACACGAACACCGATCCACGTCACCCACATGCCAAACCATGTCACCAACACAGCGATCCACGTCACTCACATGCTGAAATACATCACCCACTCGTTAACCTATGTCACCCACACGCCAAGCCACGTCACACGAACACTGACCCACGTCACACAACGAATCACAGCACCCACACGCCAAACAATGTCACCAACATGCCGGACCGACAGACAGTGGCATGCAAAAGTTTGGGCACCCCTGGTCAAAATTTCTGTTACTGTAAATAGTTAAGTGATAAAAAGATGAACTGATCTCCAAAAGTCATAAAGTTAAAGATGAAACATTCTTTTCAACATTTTAAGCAAGATTAGTGTACTATTTTTGTTTTGTACAATTTTAGAGTGAAAGAAAGGAAAGGAGCACCATGCAAAAGTTTGGGGACTCCAAGAGATTTGAGCTCTCAGAAAACTTTTAACAAGGTCTCAGACCTTAATTAGCTTGTTAGGGCTATGGTTGTTCACGGTTATCGTCAGGAAAGGCCAGGTGATGCAAATTTCAAAGCTCACTCCTCAAACCTTGTCCCAACAATCAGCAGGCATGGGCTCCTCTAAGCAGCTGCCTAGCACTCTGAAAATTAAAATAAATGATGCCCACAATGCAGGAGAAGGCTATAAGAAGATAGCAAAGCGTTTTCAGATAGCCGTTTCCTCAGCTCGTAATATAATTAGGAAATGGCAGTTAACAGGAACGGTGGAGGTCAAGTTGAGGTCTGGAAGACCAAGAAAACTTTCCAAGAGAACTGCTCGTAGGATTGCTAGAAAGGCAAATCAAAACCCCCGTTTAATTGCAAAAGACCTTCAGGAAGATTTAGCAGACTCTGGAGTGGTGGTGCACTGTTCTACTGGGCAACAACACCTGCACAAATATGACCTTCATGGAAGAGTCATCAGAAGAAAACCTTTCCTGCATCCTCACCACAAAATTCAGCGTCAGAAATTTGCAAAGGAACATCTAAACAAGCCTGATGCATTTTGGAAACAAGTCCTGTGGACTGATGAAGTTAACATAGAATATAGAAAAGTACAGCACAGTACAGGCCCTTCGGCCCACAATGTTGTGCTGACCCTTAAACCCTGCCTCCCATATAACCCCCCCACCTTAAATTTCTCCATATACCTGTCTAGTAGTCTCTTAAATTTCACTAGTGTACCTGCCTCCACCACTGACTCAGGCAGTGCATTCCACGCACCAACCACCCTCTGAGTAAAAAACCTTCCTCTAATATCCCCCTTGAATTTCCCACCCCTTACCTTAAAGCCATGTCCTCTTGTATTGAGCAGTGGTGCCCTGGGGAAGAGGCGCTGGCTGTCCACTTAGTATCTTCCTCTTAATATCTTGTATACCTCTATCATGTCTCCTCTCATCCTCCTTCCCTCCAGAGAGTAAAGCCGTAGCTCCCTTAATCTCTGATCATAATCCATACTCTCTAAATCAGGCAGCATCCTGGTAAATCCCCTCTGTACCCTTTCCAATGCTTCCACATCCTTCCTATAGTGAGGTGACCAGAACTGGACACAGTACTCCAAGTGTGGCCTAACCAGAGTTTTATACAGCTGCCTCATTACCCCGCAACTCTTAAACTCTATCCCCTGACTTATGAAAGCTAACAGTCCATAAGCTTTCTTAACTACCCTATCTACCTGTGAGGCAACTTTCAGGGATCTGTGGACATGTACCTCTAGATCCCTCTGCTCTTCCACACTACCAAGTATCCTGCCATTTACTTTGTACTCTGCCTTGGAGTTTGTCCTTCCAAAGTGTACCACCTCACACTTCTCCGGGTTGAACTTCATCTGCCACTTCTCAGCCCACTTCTGCATCCTATCGATGTCTCTCTGCAATCTTAGACAATCCTCTACAGTATCCACTACACCACCAACTTTTGTGTCATCTGCAAACTTGCCAACCCACACTTCTACCCCCACATCCAGGTCATTAATAAAAATCACGAAAAGTGAGGTCCCTGAACTGATCCTTTTGGGACACCACTAGTCACAACCCTCTAATCGGAATGTGCTCCCTCCACTACCACCCTCTGCCTTCTGCAGGCAAGCCAATTCTGAATTCACCTGGCCAAACTTCCCTGGACCCCATGCTTTCTGACTTTCTGAATAAGCCTACCGTGTGGAACCTTGTCAAGTGCCTTACTAAAAATCCATATAGATCACATCCACTGCACTACCCTCATCTATATGCCTGGTCACCTCCTCAGAGAACTCTATCAGGCTTGTTCAGACACGATCTGCCCTTCACAAAGCCATGCTGACTATCCCTGATCAGACCATGATTCTCTAAATGCTCAGAGATCCTATCTCTAAGAATCTTTTCCAACAGCTTTCCCACCTCAGATGTAAGGCTCACTGGTCTATAATTACCTGGACTATTCCTCCTACCTTTTTTCTTTTCTTTTTCAATATTTTTATTGATTTCTATATAGAAAAATACAGAGTCCAAGAGAATACATATTATAAAACAAAAGAAAAAATATAATAATACCAGATACAGTATATTGAACCACATTAACGAACTCCTTTCTCTATATTCGTATAAATTAGACTAAGTCGTATATTAGAATATAAACAATTTTATAAATAAAAAGATCGATACCCACTACCAAAGTCGAAGCTGTTTGGGGAAAAAAAAAGGAAAAAAAACCTTATCAGATAATAAAATATGCTATTAACCAACTTCTGTACTTTAACGAGAAGTCAAAGATTATGAAAATAATTCAAAAACAGCCCCCACAAATTTTGAAAATCTTGGTTAGATTCAGAAATTGAACAATGAATCTTTTCTAAATTTAGGCGTGCCATAACATCCCGTAACCACTGAGCATGATTAGGCGGAACAGCATCCTTCCATTTAAACAAAAGCACCCATCTAGCTGTAAGAGAGATAAAAGCCAGAATGTGCAGATCAGATGTCTTCAAGATGATACCTTTCCTTCCAACAATACCAAGTAGGGCAGTCAAAGGGTTAGGCTTAAAATTAACTTTAAAGAGTACAGAAAAGTTTGGAATACTTCCTTCCAATATTTTCCAAGACTTGGGCATGTCCAAAACATATGAATAAATGAAGCTTCTCCATTGTTACACCTATCACAGTAGGGAGATATATCCATATAAAAATGAGATAACTTATCCTTGGTCATATAAGCCCTATGAACCACTTTAGATTATAGGAGGGAATGATGAGCACATAACGATGAAGTATCAACCAATTTAAAAATCTCATTCCAAGTTTCTTCAGAAATTGAAGTCTGTAAATCTTGTTCCCAAAGATTTTTGATTTTGTCTAAAGAATCATTTCTCAGTCCAAACAACAAATCATAGATATATTGGATATTGAACCATTATAAAATGATTTCATAGTAAGAATTTCATCTAATAGGTTCTTATCAGGACTATTAGGAAACGTATATAATTGAGATCACAGAAAATCTCTAATTTGTAAGTACCGACAAAAATGGGATTTTGGTAAACTATATTTAGTTGACAATTGTTCGAATGAAGAAAGACTTCCCCCCACAGACAGATCCCAGAAGCATGTAATGTCTAATCCTTCCCATTGTTTAAAAACTACATCAGTCATAGAAGGCTTAAAAAATAGTTTTAAAAAAATGGGACTAGAAAGCGAGAATCTCAATAGACCAAAGTGTTTCCTAAATTGTATCCAAATCCTCAAAGTATGTTTGACTGCCACATTTTCAGTTATCTTACTTAAGGATAAAGGAAATGAAGATCCCAAAAGAGAGACAATAGAAAATTTATTAACCAAGTTAGCTTCAAAAGAAATCGACCCGGGACAGTCCTCATGATTAATATAGTATAACCAAAACGTGAGATTCCGTATATTAGCTGCCCAGTAGTAAAACCAAAAATTTGGTAAAGCTAAACCTCCATTCTTTTTAACTTTCTGGAGATGGATTTTATTCAATCGAGGACATTTATTTTTCCATATGTAGGAGGATAAAATAGTCCAGAGAGTCAAAAAGGGATTTAGGAATAAAAGCGGGTAAAGCCTGAAAGAGGTAGGTAAATTTAGGTAAAACATTCATTTTAATAGAATTAATTTGACCAATCAGTGATAACAAAAGGGGCGACCAATTTGATAATGTTCTTTTTATATAATGTAATAAAGTAAGAAAATCTTCTTTAAATGGGTATTTATAATTTTTAGTAATTATTACACCCAAATAAGTGAATTGGTTTCTTACAGTTTTAAAAGGAAGGTTAATATCAGTTGATACCAAATAATTCAAAGGAAAAAGTTCACGCTTATGTAGGTTCCTACTACCTTTTTTGAACAAGGGGACAACATTCGCCTCCCTCCAATCCTCCGGTACCATTCTCGTGGACAGTGAGGACATAAAGATCCTAGCCAGAGGCTCAGCAATCTCTTTCCTCGCCTCGTGGAGCAGCCTGGGGACTGTTCCGTCAGGCCCCAGGGACTTATCCGTCCTAATGTATTTTAACAACTCCAACACCTCCTCTCCCTAATATCAACATGCTCCAGAACATCAACCTCACTCATATTGTTCTCACTGTCATCAAGTTCCCTCTCATTGGTGAATACTGAAGAGAAGTATTCATTGAGGACCTCGTTCACTTCCACAGTCTCCAGGCACATCTTCCTACCCTTATCTCTAATTGGTCCTACCTTCACTCCTGTCACCATTTTGTTCTTCACGTAAATGAAGAATGCCTTGGGGTTTTCCTTTACCCTACTCACCAAGGCCTTCTCATGCCCCCTTCTTGCTCTCCTCGGCCCCTTCTTAAGCTCCTTTCTTACTACCCTATATTCCTCAATAGACCCATCTGATCCTTGCTTCCTAAACCTCATGTATGCTGCCTTCTTCCACCTGACTAGATTTTCCACCTCACTTGTCACCCATGGTTCCTTCACCCTACCATTCTTGATCTTCCTCACTGGGACAAATTTATCCCTAACATCCTGCAAGAGATCCCTAAACATCGACCACATGTCCATAGTACATTTCCCTGCAAAAACATCATCCCAATTCACACCCGCAAGTTCTAGCCTTTTTGCCTCATAATTTGCCCTTCCCCAATTAAAAATTTTCCTGTCCTCTCTGATTCTATCCTTTTCCATGATAATGCTGAAGGCCAGGGAGCGGTGGTCACTGTCCCCCAGATGCTCACCCACTGAGAGATCTGTGACCTGACCCGGTTCATTACCTAGTACTAGATCTAGTATGGCATTCCCCCTGGTCGGCCTGTCAACGTACTGTGACAGGAATCCGTCCTGGACACACTTAACAAACTCTGCCCCATCTAAACCATTGGAACTAATCAGATGCTAATCAATATTAGGGAAGTTAAAGTTACCCATGATAACAACCCTGTTATTTTTGCACCTTTCCAAAATCTGCCTCCTAGTCTGCTCCTCGGTATCTCTGCTGCTACCAGGGGGCCTATAGAATACTCTCAATAGAGTAACTGCTCCCTTCCTCTTCCTGACTTCCACCCATACTGACTCAAAAGAGGATCCTGCTACATTACCCACCCTTTCTGCAGCCGTAGTAGTATCCCTGACCAGTAATGCTACCCTTTCTCCCCTAGTCCCCCCTCTCTATCCCTTTTAAAGCACTGAAATCCAGGAATATTGAGAATCCATTCCTGCCCTGGTGCCAGCCAAGTCTCTGCAATGGCCACTACATCATAATTCCATGTATGTATCCAAACTCTCAGTTCATCACCTTTGTTCCTGATGCTTCTTGCACTGAAGTACACACACTTTAGCCTTTCTACCTTACTACCTTTACACTGTTTATTCTGTTTCTCTTTCCTCAAAGCCTCTTTATATGTTAGATCTGGCTTTACTCCATGCACTATACTTGCAGTTCCAACTGTTAAGCATGGGGGTGGACCGGTCATGCTTTGGGCTTGTGTTGCAGCCAGTGGCACAGGGAGCATTTACCGGTAGAGGGAAGAATGAATTCAATTAAATACCAGCAAATTCTGGAACCAAACATCACACCTTCTGTAAAAAAGTCAAAGGTGAAAAGAGGTTGGCTTCTACAGCAGGATAATGAACCTAAACACACCTCAAAATCCACAATGGACTACCTCAAGAGGCACAAGCTGAAGGTTTTGCGATGGCCCTCACAGTCCCCCGACCTATACATCATCGAGAATCTGTGGATAGTCCTCAAAAGAGCAGTGCATGCAAGACGGCCCAAGAATCTCACAGAACTAGAAACCTTTTGCAAGGATGAATGGGTGAAAATCCCCCAAACAAGAATTGAAAGACTCTTAGCTGGCTACAGAAAGCGTTTACAAACTGTGATACTTGCCAAATGGGGTATTACTAGGTACTGACCATGCAGGGTGCCCAAATTTTTGCTTCCGGACCTTTTCCTTTTTTGTTATTTTGAAACTGTAAAAGATGGAAATAAAGAAGTTTTCTTGCTTAAAATATTAAAGAAATGTGTCATCTTTAACTTTATGCCTTTTGGAAATCAGGTCATCTTTTACTCATCACGGTAACAGAAATTTTGACTGGGGTGCCCAAACTTTTGCATGCCACATGAACATTGAACTATGTTACCTACATGCCGAAACATGTCACCCACAAGCAAACCCACGTCACCCACACGTCGACCCACATCACCCATACAGCGAATCACACCACGCACACACTGATCAATGTCACCAACAAGCAGAACCATGTTACTCTCACACTGAACCACGTCATCCACACGTTGACATGAACATTGAACCATGTCATGTGAACATCGTACTAGGTCACCCACACAGCGAACCACATCGACCCATGTCATCCACACGCTGAACCACGTAACCCACATGCTGACCCTTATCGCTAATACAGTGAACCACGTCACCCACGTCCTGTGTGGTCATCATGGTGAAGTTTAACCCCTGGGTGGTCTGCATGATGGGTTTAACTCGAGTGGTCTTTGGGTCACTGTTTAACCCCTGGATGGTCTGCTGGTCAGGGTTTAACCCCTGGGTGGTCTGTGTGTTGGGATTTAACTTCTGATGGTCATTATGGTGAAGTTCAACCCTTAGATGGTCTGTATAGTGGATTTAACCCCAGGTGGTCTTTTTGTCAGTATTTAACTGTTGGATGGTCTGTATGTTGGGGTTTAAACCCTGAATGGTCTGCATATTGGGGTATAACTTGTGGATGGTCTGTGTGTTGTTTAACACCTGGGTGGTTGTCATGGTGGGGCTTAACCCCGGGTGGTCTGTATGTCGGGGTCTACCCCCGCACGGGTGGTTTGCGTGTCGGGACCTACCCACCTCCTCTGTGTGGTCTGCGTATCGGGGTCTACCTTCCCCCCCCCCTCCTGTGTGGTCTGTGGGTTGAATTCTACCCCTGAGTGGTCTGTGTGTTGGGATCAATGTCAATCCCCCCCCCTCCGGGTGGTCTGAGTGTTGGGGTCAATACCCTCACCCGAAAGGTCTGCATGTCGATGTCTAGCCCTGGGTGATCTGTGTGTTGGGGTCTCCCCCTGGGTGGTCTGCATGTCAGAGTTTACCCCCTGGGTGTTCTGTGTGATAGGGTGTAACCCCTGGCTGTTCTGTGTGTCAGGGTTTACCCCCTGGGTGTTCTGTGTGTCAGGGTTTACCCCCGGGTGTTCTGTGTGTCTGGGTTTACCCCCTGGGTGTTCTGTGTGATAGGGTGTAACCCCTGGGTGTTCTGTGTGTCTGGGTTTACCCCCGGGTGTTCTGTGTGTCAGGGTTTACCCCCTGGGTGTTCTGTGTGATAGGGTGTAACCCCTGGGTGTTCTGTGTGTCTGGGTTTACCCCCGGGTGTTCTGTGTGTCAGGGTTTACCCCCTGGGTGTTCTGTGTGATAGGGTGCAACCCCTGGGTGTTCTGTGTGTCTGGGTTTACCCCCAGGTGTTCTGTGTGTCAGGGTTTACCCCCTGGGTGTTCTGTGTGATAGGGTTTAACCCCGGGTGTTCTGTGTGTCAGGGTTTACCCCCTGGGTGTTCTGTGTGTCTGGGTTTAACCCCGGGTGTTCTGTGTGTCAGGGTTTACCCCCTGGGTGTTCTGTGTGATAGAGTTTAACCCCTGGGTGTTCTGTGTGTCAGGGTTTACCCCCGGGTGTTCTGTGTGATAGGGTCCAACCCCGGGATGGTCTGTATATTGGAGTTTGCCCCCTAGGTGGTCGTCACAATGGGCTTTAACCTCTGCTGTTGTCCATTAACAATGGCCAGCTTTGTTATTCAGTGGCCGTACTCTACCCCTAGCTACTCCCATATTTTTACTGAATGTATAAAATGTGCTGGAATTTACTTAAATCTTGCTCATCAAGTACTGATCACGTCTCCTTTAGCCTCCAGATTCCCCATTTCATTTGTCTCCAGTTCCCTGAAGACCTTGTCTGATTTCAGCTTCCATATACTTCTCTTTTGTTTTTGACTAAATTTGCCACCTTTAGGAATCACCCTCTTTCCTTCACAGGAATACGTTGGTCCTGAATTAAGACCAGTTGGTCTTTAAACAGCTCCCACCGAGCAGACAGGTCGACCAACTCCACCAGGGTGTGTGACTACCCAGTAACAGCCACTCCCAGTGAACTTCCCACAGTTCCTGTCGAAGACTCGTGTAATGCCCAATTTCACAGTTTCCCCCAAGCCATAATGATCTGAAAGGCTGCAGAGATGTGATCTCTGTTTCCCCACTCCTCTCCTGGCTCAGCCCTCCTTTGAGATCAGAGCTGGGTAAAGCCTGGCATTCTCTTTCCCAAAAACACTCAGCAGGTCAGACAGCAACTGAGGAGGGAAGACCGGTGACATTTTGGATAACCGAGGCTCTACCTCCATAGTTGTCAGCTTGGGCCTTTGATCTGCAACACCCATTTGGATAGTGACCATGTTCTATTTATGGTCCGAATGGCCTAATTCAGCTCTTGTGTCTCATAGTCCTGTCCCAAGATGTGTGAGGACCCTCACTGTTTGGAGTGACCATGTCCTGTCCTGAGGGATAATGGGACCCTCACTGTTTGGAGTGTCACTGTGTCCTGTCCTGAGGGGCGATGGGACCCTCACTGTTTGGAGTGTCACTGTGTCCTGTCCTGAGGGGCGATGGGACCCTCACTGTTTGGAGTGTCACTGTGTCCTGTCCTGAGGGGCGATGGGACCCTCACTGTTTGGAGTGTCACTGTGTCCTGTCCTGAGGGGCGATGGGACCCTCACTGTTTGGAGTGTCACTGTGTCCTGTCCTGAGGGGCGATGGGACCCTCACTGTTTGGAGTGTCACTGTGTCCTGTCCTGAGGGGCGATGGGACCCTCACTGTTTGGAGTGTGACCGTTTTCTGTCCTGTCACATGGAATGTACGGACTTACACCATTTGCAGAGTGACAGTGTGTTGTTCTGAGGGGTCTTACTAATCAATCCCAAATGCTGACTGGTTGCTGGTCAAAGCTCTGTTACACGGCCACGACCCTCTCCTGCCTTTTATCCTCGGGCAGTGGCGCTGATGGAATAGGTACATGGTTTCGAGAAGTCTGGAGGACCATGGTCCTGATGCAGGTCAATGGAACTAGGCAGGAGAGTAGTTTGGCATGAACTGGATGTGCTGAAGTGCTCTATGACTCTAAGTGTAACATTGCTGTGTGTAACACATGTGTTCTGTGTCACATGTGTGTCCTGTGTTGTTGATATGCAGGGAGGTAGCTGACTTTGTCTGGTTCCTTACGCAGACTGGGGCGACGTTGATAAGAAGGAGGTGAGGCGACGTGGAAGGCTGGAGATCCTGGAGCAGCTGCTGAGTCAGGTGAAGTCTCTTCACCAGCACTGCCCATGTCACGGTGAGTCTGGCAAACCCTTTCACTGCTACATGCCTCCTGCTGGGGAATGATTCACATCAGACCGAGAGGTGGCAGGTAAGGCTATGGCATCTGTACCGACAGCCAGGAACTGAGAACCTGACAGAGCCCTGGCCGAGAACCTGATATAGAAGGTACTGCAAAGACCCAACAATTCAGGCAGCAGTCGTGGGGAGTGAAACAGGGCAAGTGTCAAAACAGGCCAGTCTAACACTACGTAGGAAGCCTTGTAAAGGGGGCATCATTTAAAAATGATTGGAAGGAAGTATAGGGAGGAATGTCCGAGGTAGTTTTTTTCCATAGAGAGGGATGAGTGTGTGGAATACCCTGCCAGGGGTGATGAGACTTAAGAGTCTCTCAGATAGGCACATGGGTGATAGAAAATGGAGGGAATGGTGGAGGAGGTGAAAAAGTCGGTAGAACATTGTGGGCCAAAGGGCCTGTGTTGTGCTGCATTGTTCTATGTTTTCATGACAGTGGCAATTCCGGGTTGAAGTTGAATGGCTGAAGGCTGCTCAATAGCTGTGACAAGGCTTGAATGCCATCACCTCCTACAAGGTAAAAACAAGTGACACAGGCGACAACCAGTCTTCACTCCCAGATCAACTCAATGCCTTTTATACTCAGTTTAGCCATCAAAACATAGAGGCACCTTCAAAAACTCCCAGGAGACAAATCAGTGGGCATGGATGAATGGACAAGGGAGTCGCGTGTGGGAAGTGGAAAGTGTGGGAAGGGAAAGATGTGCTTGGTGGTGGGATCCCGTTGGAGATAGTGGAAGTAACATATCCTTAGTACTTATCCTTGCAAGCAGAACAAGTGCCACACCTGCCTCTATACCTCTTCCCTCACTACCACTCACGGCCCCAAACCATCCTTCCAGGAGAGGCAACATTTCACCTGTGAGTCTGTTGAGGGTCATCAACTGTATCTGGTGCTCCCAGTGTGGCCTCCCGTATATCAGTGAAACTCACCATAGATTGGGAGACCTCTTCACTGAGCACCTTTGCTCTGCCCACCAGAAAAAGGCAGATCTTCCGGTGGCCACACATTTCAACTCTTCTTCCCATTTCCATTCCAACATGTCGATCCATGGCCACAATGAGACCACGCTCAGGTTGGAGGAGCAACACTTTATATTCCGTCTGTACTGCCTCCAACCCTCCAACCTGATGCCATGAACATCAATTTCTTGAACTTACGGTAATTGCCACCCCCCCCCCACTTCACCATTCCCATTTCTGTTTCCCTGTCTTACCTTATCTCCTTACCTGCCCATCATCTCTCTCTGGTGCTCCTCTCCCTTCCCCTTCTTCCATGGTCTTCTACCTTCTCCCATCAGATTCCCCTTTCTCCAGCTCTGTATCTCTTTCACCCTTTCAGCAACCAACTTCCCAGCTCTTCACTTCACCCCTCCCCCTCCCGTTTTCACCTATTGCCCACCACATTGTACTTCTTCCTCCCCTCCCCTGTCTTCTTGCTCCAGCTTCTCATCTTTTTTTCCAGTCCTTTTGAAGGGTCTCAGTCCAAAATGAAGACTATTTACTCTTTTCAATTGATGCTGCCTGGCTTGCTGAGTTCCTCCAGCATTTTTTGTGTGTTCAGCATCTGCAGATTTTGTCATCTTTATGCCATTAACCATCCTGTGTGTATTTACAGTTATTTCAAGCATGGTTTTAGATTTGCAGCATCTAACACATAATTTTTGATTGTGAATGTTTGCCAGCGGGAAGGAAGGAACTGAGGGCTGTTCGGCACAACATTGTGGGCCAAGGTGACAGGTCATGTCCTTGCCACATAGGCACCTGGTGTGGCCACTGTTCAGCTTCAGCTTCAGCAGGGAGTCCCGCTGAAGACCGATTCCACGACACTGGTCATCAGTGAAGCTGTGATACTGTGTCCTCACACTATACTTGTGTACAGAATCAAAGAAATACTGCACCCGACAGGACAGACAGACAATCACTATGCAAAAAACCACAAATTGTTCAGATACAGTCCTCTCAGTATCAGCTGTGTATGTACAGGCCAAGCCTGCGCTCAGATCAGGCTGCCACACCATGACCTGTGTACACACAGGCCAAGCCTGTGCTCAGATCAGGCTGCCCACACCATGACCTGTGTACATACAGGCCAAGCCTGCGCTCAGATCAGGCTGAGCTCAGGGTTCCTTGGGGGTAAAGCCTATTTGCTTTGATTTTCCAGAAAACGCGAAGGTCCAAGTCCCAGGACGGAAACACTCGATGTCCAAGAGTCTCAAGCACTTGTTTCAGCCCACAAGTAAATTTGTTAAAAGTCTTAAAAGGTGAGTCACATCAGATCTAGGATCAAGGTGGCCCTTGGATCCCTGGGTAAGGAGTCTGAATCTCACGGAGTCAGGGACAGGGGAGATACAGCCTCTCAAACTGTCCCAGCATTCACCAAAGTCATGGCTGATCTTTGACCTCAGTACCACTTTCCTGGCCTCTGTTCCCTTACCACCCTGAAATGTACAGCTTTCTGAATTGGAAGAACTCAGTGAGGGAGCTACAGTTCAGATTTCCACAGACTCTACGCTCTCGGCATTCCACCTTCATTTCCATTGGCCAAGCCCTTACTCTAACATCGTATCTCCTGGTTCTCGCTTTCACAGTCAGGAGGCACATCATCACTGTTTCGGTGAGACCACCTCTCGCCTTTCTAAACCACAAACGGAGTCCAGTGGACCACTCCTGAATTCCTATCATTTTTCTCAATAGAAGATCAGACTCTGCACTATTTTCCCGGTGTGGTGTCAGCTGCTCGAAGATTAGATTGGTAGAATCACACAAGACAGAAGAGGGCCCAGTTTATGCTGACCAAGATGCTGATCTCATTTGCCTGTGATTGGCCTGTATCCCTTGAAATCTTTCCAATCCATGTTCCTGTCCAAGTCTTTTAAATGTTGTTAATGTACCTGCCTCAAATACATCCTCTGGCAACTTGTTCCATATACTGACCACCCTCTCTCCACTCCATCCGTGCCCTCTGGTTCCTGATTCCCCAATCCTGAGGAAATCCTACAAGAAATAAGGAAAATGCAGGAAAAATATATTCCAAGAAAAAAGAAAATCATGAATGGAAAAATGGCACAAATGTGGCTAACGAGAGAGGTTAAGGCAAAAATAAAAGCAAAAGAAACGGCGTACAAAGGAGCAAAAATTAGTGGGAAAAATGAGGACTGGAAGACCTTTAAAAACTTACAGAAAGAAACTAAGAAAGTCATTAGGAAAGAAAAGATGAATTATGAAAGGAAGTTGGTGATTAACATAAAAAAGGATACTAAGAGTTTTTTTAAATATATGAAGAGTAAAAGAGTGACAAGGGTAGATACGGGACCGATTGAAAATGATGTTGGAGAAATTATAATGGATAACAAAGAGATGGTGGAGGAACTGAATGAGTATTTTGCTTCAGTCTTCACAGTGGAAGACATGAGCAATATACCTGATAGCCAGAGGTATCAGGGAATAGAATTAGGTACAGTCAAGATAACTAGAGAGAAAGTGCTTGGGAAGCTAAGTGGACTAAGAATAGATAAGTCTCCCGGCCCGGATGAGGTGCACCCTAGGGTTCTGAAGGAGATTGTGGAAGCATTGGAAATGATCTTCCAGGAATCAATAGACTCTGGCATGGTTCCGGAGGACTGGAAGGTCACAAATGTAGTTCTGCTACATTCTGCAAGGAAGGAGGCAGCAAAAAGAAAATTACAGACCTACTAGTCTGACATCGGTGGTTGGAAAGATATTGGAGTCAATCCTCAAGGACGAGGTTATGAAATACCTCGAGGTACATGACAAGATAGGCCCAAGCCAGCATGGTTTCATGAAGGGAAGATCCTGCCTCACCAACTTATTGCAACTTTTTGAGGTAATCTCGAATAAGATTGACAAGGGAGAGGCTGTGGATGTTGTGTATTTGGATTTTCAAAAGGCCTTCGATAAGGTGCCGCCTATGAGGCTGCTTAATAAGATGAGAGCCCATGGAATTATAGGAAAGATATTGGAATGGGTGGAGCATTGGCTGATAGGCAGAAAGCAAAGGGTGGGAATAAAGGGATCCTATTCTGATTGGTTGCCGGTTACTAGTGGTGTTCCGCAGGGGTCGGTGTTGAGGCCGCTTCTTTTTACGATGTATAGCGATGATTTGGATTATGGATTAAATGGTTTTGTGGCCAAGTTTGCGGATGACACCAAGGTAGGTGGAGGAGCAGGAAGTGTTGAAGAAGCAGAAAGGTTGCAGAGAGACTTAGTCAATTTAGGAGAGTGGGCAAAGAAATGGCAGATGAGGTACAATGTTGAGAAATGTACAGTTGTACATTTCGGAAGAAGAAATAATCAGGCAGATTATTATTTAGAAGGGGAGAAAGTTCAAAAATCGGAAGTGCAAAGGGACTTGGGGGTCCTCGTGCAGGATACCCTAAAGGTTAACCACCAAGTTGGATCGGCAAAAAGAAAAGCGAATGCTATGTTGGCATTCATTTCAAGAGGAATAGTGTATAAGAGTAAGGAGGTGTTGATGAGGCTCTATGGGGCATTAGTGAGACCTCATTTGGAATACTGTGTGCAGTTTTGGGCCCCCTATCTTAGAAAGGATATACTGATGTTGGAGAGAGTTCAGAGAAGATTTACGAGGATGATTCCTGGAATGCAGGGGCTAACATATGAGGAGCGTCTGTCGGCTCTTGGATTGTATTCATTAGAGTATAGAAGAATGAGAGGGGATCTCATGGAAACGTTTCGAATGTTGAAAGGGTTGGACAGAGTAGATGTGGAAAGGTTGTTTCCCTTGGTGGGTGAGTCCAGGACAAGAGGCCATAGTCTTAGAATTAGAGGGTACCCAGTTAAAACAGAGATGAGGAAAAATTTTTTTAGCCAGGGGGTCGTGGATTTGTGGAATTCGTTGCCAGATATGGCTGTGGAGGCCCGATCATTGAGAGTGTTTAAGGAGGAGATTGACAGGTATCTAATTAGTCAGGGTGTCAAGGGATATGGGGAAAAAGCCAAAAATTGGAACTAGATGGGTGAATAGTTTAGTTCATGGGGGAGCTGCGGAGCAGACACGATGGGCCGAATGGCCTACTTCTGCTCCTTTGTCTTGTGATCTTGTGAAAAGACTGAGTGAATTGTTTAAATGCTCGTGTAATATTTCAAATGCTCATGCAGTAAAGACCACTTTCCATTTACCTACATGGTTACAGTTGCTTCCTGAAGGTTGTCATTGCCCAGCAGGGGTTGGTAGTAGGGATCGGCTCCCACTACCTATTAAATGCTCCCAATGGCGTGCGCCTCAAATAGCCTCTGATGACCAAGTCCAGCTCCTGGCCTTCCTGTATGGCTTAGCTATGAAGCCCAGCAGAACCTTTTCTGCTGATAGGAAAAGGGGTAAAGGTGGTGTCTAGCACCTTGAAACCAGTCACTTTGGGCAGGTAACACACATAAAAGTTGCTGGTGAACGCAGCAGGCCAGGCAGCATCTCTAGGAAGAGGTACAGTCGACGTTTCAGGCCGAGACCCTTCGTCAGGACTAACTGAAGGAAGAGCTAGTAAGAGATTTGAAAGTTGGAGGGGGAGGGGGGATCCAAAATGATAGGAGGATACAGGAGGGGGAGGGATGGAGCCAAGAGCTGGACAGGTGATTGGCAAAAGGGATACGAGAGGATCATAGGACAGGAGGTCAGAGGAGAAAGACAAGGGGCGGGGAACCAGAGGATGGGCAAGGGGTATATTCAGAGGGACAGAGGGGCTCATCAACCGTGGTTGGCAGCTCATCTAGGAGAGGAAAACTCTGGTCTCAAACCTTGTGGCTACACTCATGGGGAAGGCTTAGGAAGTAAATCCCGAGGGAAAACCTATAAGACCATAAGATATTGGATATCACAGAGATTGCTGGGATGCAGCATCCACAGTCAGCCTCTAGCGATGGCGTGCCTCCATTTACCTTCTAACCGCAGCCTTGGCAGTTAACATTCAGAGATATTTTAATTACGCAAGGGACGAGAAGGTGGTGAAATTGGAATTGGAATTGGTTTATTATTGTCACATGTACTGAGATACAGTGAAAACCTTGTCTTACATACTGTTCACACAGATCAGATCATTACACAGTGCATTGAGGTAGAACAATAACAATGCAGAATAATCTGCAATAGCTCCAAAAAATGTAGTGCGGGTAAACAATAAAGTGCGAGATCATAATGAGGCAGATTGTAAGGTTGAGTTCACACCACCCACACACAGAGGGAGCTATTAAATAGTTATATAAATATGAGGTAGAGGTACAGTATTTCTTGAGCCTGGTTGTATATGCTTCTCGACTTTTTGTATCTTTGATGGGGGTGGTGACGCGATGGAAGGGGGAGATGAAGGGCCTCAGCCCAAAATGATGACTGCTTATTCCCTCTGTGGATGCTGTCTGAACTGCCGAGTTTCTCCAGCATTTTATGTATGTTCCTGATCTGTATGCAAGGCAGGCTTTTCACTGTATCTTGGTACATGTGCCAATATTAAACCAATTTAATTTACCAAATCCCAGTCTATACTAATTCCATGCACTCTAACTAATGTTTACCATCCTGCTGTGTGAGACATTATCGAAATCCTGTAGAAATCCTGATTTACCACCTCTGTAGGTTCCCCATCAGACTGAGATGACCTCAGGTAACTCCAATGGATTAGTCAAACCTAATTTCCCCTTTAGAAATCTGTGGTGATTTTACTCAGTCGTATTATTCTTCATTAACTGCCAGTACTGGAGGGATCTTCACTCCTGCATTGTTGACTACTGGGTGGCATTTAACCTGCAGGCAAATGGAACTAGTGTAGATGGGTAAAGGGGTTAGCATGAATGTGGGGCCGAAGGGCCTGCTTCTGAGCTACAGAGTTGTATTATGTTGTTTGCTTCTCGAGCATTTGTATTGTCATGTTTCTGAGCTGTGGAACTCTGTGACTGTGCAGCTCATCATGTTGTTTGTTTCCTGAGCACTGGTAGAAACATAGAAAACCCTCAGCACAATACAGGCCCTTCAGCCCACACTGCTGTGCTGAACATGTGCTTATTTTAGAGATTGCCAGGAGTTACCCATAACCCTCTATTTTTCTAAGCTCCATGGTGTTGTGCTTTCTCTCAGGGGCTTGTATCTGGCTGCCATATTGTATAAAGATGATGATGTTGTTGTCACACACGAGGAGCAGGTTCCCGTGGTCAAGGCAGACGATTCATACTCCAGCTCTCTGATGCAAGACTTCCTCTGGTTCATGAAGGTAAGGGGAGAGAGAGTCTGCTGACTGTTCCTGGCCTCAGTGTGCTGCAGGGTCTTGGAGAGAAAGTTCTCTGGGAGAGACCGAGATGTGGCTTCTGATCATAGCCTCTCCAGGTGAGTTAGCAAATGCCGGCTGGGTGTGTGGCTAGAATATGAATCGAACAGAAATTGTGCTCCAGTCATCAACAGACAATCGGCTATGGCAGTGAGAAACTTTGAAGTCCCTGCATTTGGAAATGTGTCAGCAAACAGGGAGCAGGGGCAATGCTTTAACTAAAAATATGTTTTTAACAAGTCACAAATAATTTCCTACAACAAGGAGTAGGCCATTCGGCCCTTCGAATGCACCGCCATTCAGTATGATCATGGCTGATCATCCAACTCAGAACCCTGTACCAGCCTTCCCTCCATACCCCCTGATCCCTTTAGCCACAAGGGCCATATCTAACACCCTCTTAAATATAGCCAATGAACTGGCCTCAACTGTTTCCTGTGGCAGAGAATTCCACAGATTCACCACTCTCTGTGTGAAGAAGTTTTTCCGAATCCCGGTCCGAAAAGGCTTCCCCTTTATCCTCAAACTGTGACCCCTCGTTCTGGACCTCCCCAACATCGGGAACAATCTTCCTGCATCTAGCCTGTCCAATCCCTTTAGGATTTTATATGTTTCAATAAGATCCCCCCTCAATCTTTTAAATTCCAACAAGTATAAGCCTAGTCGATCCAGTCTTTCATCATATAAAAGTCCTGCCATCCCAGGAATCAATCTGGTGAACCTTCTTTGTACTCCCTCTATGGCAAGGGTGTCTTTCCTCAGATTAGGGGACCAAAACTGCACACAATACTCCAGGTGTGGTCTCACCAAGGCCTTGTACAACTGCAGTAGTACCTCCCTGCTCCTGTACTCGAATCCTCTTGCTATGAATGCCAGCATACCATTCGCCTTTTTCACTGCCTGCTGTACCTGCATGCCCACTTTCAATGACTGGTGTATAATGACACCCAGGTCTCGTTACACCTCCCCTTTTCCTAATCGGCCACCATTCAAATAATAATCTGCTTTCCTGTTTTTGCCACCAAAGTGGATAACCTCACATTTATCCACATTAAATTGCATCTGCCGTGAATTTGCCCACTCACCTAACCTATCTAAGTCACCCTGCATCCTCTTAGCATCCTCCTCACAGCTAACACTGCCGCCCAGCTTCGTGTCATCCGCAAACTTGGAGATGCTGCATTTAATTCCCTCATCCAAGTCATTAATATATATTATAAACAACTGGGGTCCCAGCACTGAGCCTTGCGGTACCCCACTAGTCACTGCCTGCCATTCTGAAAAGGTCCCGTTTATTCCCACTCTTTGCTTCCTGTCTGCCAACCAATTCTCTGTCCACATCAATACCTTACCCCCAATACCGTGTGCTTTAAGTTTGCACGCTAATCTCCTGTGTGGGACCTTGTCAAAAGCCTTTTGAAAATCCAAATATACCACATCCACTGGTTCTCCCCTATCCACTCTACTAGTTACATCCTCAAAAAGATATATGAGATTCGTCAGACATGATTTTCCTTTCACAAATCCGTGCTGACTTTATCCGATGATTTCACCGCTTTCCAAATGTGCTGTTATCACATCTTTGATAACTGACTCTAGCATTTTCCCCACCACCGATGTTAGGCTAACCGGTCTATAATTCCCCGGTTTATCTCTCCCTCCTTTTTTAAAAAGTGGGGTTACATTAGCCACCCTCCAATCCTCAGGAACTAGTCCAGAATCTAAAGAGTTTTGTAAAATTATCACTAATCCATCCACTATTTCTTGGGCTACTTCCTTAAGCACTCTGGGATACAGATCATCTGGCCCTGGGGATTTATCTGCCTTTAATCCCTTCAATTTACCTAACACCACTTCCCTACTAACATGTATTTCCCTCATTTCCTCCATCTCACCGGACCCTCTGTCCCCTACTATTTCCGGAAGATTATTTATGTCCTCCTTAGTGAAGACAGAACCAAAGTAGTTTTTCAATTGGTCTGCCATGTCCTTGCTCCCCATAATCAATTCACCTGTTTCTGTCTGTAGGGGACCTACATTTGTCTTAACCAATCTTTTTCCTTTCACATATCTATAAAAGCTTTTACAGTCAGTTTTTATGTTCCCTGCCAGTTTTCTCTCATAATCTTTTTTCCCCTTCCTAATTAAGTCCTTTGTCCTCCTCTGCTGGACTCTGAATTTCCCCCAGTCCTCAGGTGAGCCACTTTTTCTGGCTAATTTGTATGCTTCTTCTTTGGAATTGATACTATCCCTAATTTCCCTTGTAAGCTACGGGTGCACTACCTTCCTTGATTTATTCTTTTGCCAAACTGGGATGAACAATTGTTGTAGGTCATCCATACGATCTTTAAATGCTTGCCATTGCATATCCATCATCAACCCTTTAAGTGTCATTTGCCAGTCTACCTTAGCTAATTCTTGTCTCATACCTTCAAAGTTACCCTTCTTTAAGTTCAGAACCTTTGTTTCTGAATTAACTATGTCACTCTCCATCTTAATAAAGAATTCCACCATATTATGGTCACTCTTACCCAAGGGGCCTCTCACGACAAGATTGCTAATTAACCCTTCCTCATTGCTCAATACCCAGTCTAGAATAGCCTGCTCTCTAGTTGGTTCCTCGACATGTTGGTTCAAAAAACCATCCCGCATACATTCCAAGAAATCCTCTTCCTCAACTTTCTCCAACTTTCAAATCCCTTACTCACTCTTCCTTCAGTTAGTCCTGACGAAGGGTCTCGGCCTGAAACGTCGACTGTACCTCTTCATAGAGATGCTGCCTGGCCTGCTGCGTTCACCAGCAACTTTTATGTGTGTTGCTTGAATTTCCAGCATCTGCAGAATTCCTGTTGTTTGCGTTTAAATCTTCTTCTTCAGCACCCTTACGAATTTGGTTCACCCAATCTATATCACCCAATCTATATGTAGATTGAAGTCACACATTATAACTGCTGTTCCTGTATTGCACACGTTTCCAATTTCCTGTTTAATACCATCCCCAACCTCACTACTACTGTTAGGTGGTCTGTACACAACTCCCACCAGTGTTTTCTGCCCCTTAGTGTTATGCAGCTCTACCCATATCGATTCCACATCCTCCCGGCTAATGTGCTTCCTTTCTATTGCGTTATTCTCCTCTCTAACCAGCAATGCCACCCCACCTCCTTTTCTTTCATGTCTATCCCTCCTGAATATTGAATATCCCTGAATGTTGAGCTCCCATCCTTGGTCACCCTGGAGCCATGTCTCTCTGATTCCAACTATATCATATTCATTAATAATAATCTGCACTTTTAATTCATCCACCTTGTTACGAATGCTCCTTGCATTGACACACAAAGCCTTTATATATAATCCTTTAGAATTGTTGAATGTTGTTTTTTATTACCTGTCGCACTGTGACCAACACATCACAGCAGATTCCTAATACATATAGATGTATCTGGTGAACAACCTGGCCCTTAACACCCAGAAGATTAAGGAGATCATTGTGGACTTCAGGCAGGCTAGGAGCCACACTCATGTCCCCATCTACATCAATGGAGCTGTAGTGGAGCGTGTATTAAGGTTCAAATTCCTTGGTGTCCACATTTCTGATGATCTCACCTGGTCCCTGAACTCCTCCAGCCTGATCAAAAAGGCGCAACAGCGCCTTTATTTCCTGCGGAGCATCAAGAAAGCTCAGCTCTGTCCCAGGATACTGACGGACTTTTACTGCTGTACCATTGAGAGCATCCTCACCAACTACATCTCAGTGTGGTATGGCAATTGTCCCATATCGGACAACAAAGCACTCCAACGTGTGGTGAAAACTACCCAGCGGATTATCGGCACCCAATTGCCCACCATTGAAAACATCTACCATAAGCGTTGCCCGGGTAGGGCGAAAAGCATTATCAAGGATGCATCTCACCCTAACCATGGACTTTTTATACTCCCCCCATCTGGTAGGTGCTACAGGAGCCTCCGCTCCCGCACCAGCAGGCACAGGAAGAGCTTTTTCCTTGAGGCTGTGACCCTGCTGAACCTCACATCACAGCACTAAGCAGTATTGCATCCGTATTGTACTGTCTCAGTACCTTTATATTTGTGTGCTGTAGCACTTACTTTTTATTCGCAGTTATTTTGTAAATAACACTATTCTTTGCATTTCTGGTCAGATGCTAACTGCACTTAATTGGCTTTGTATCTGTACTCGGCACAATGACAATGAAGTTGAATCTAATCTAATAATGTGGGAGATGTGCACTGTGATTGATGTGTCACACTGGTTGGGTGTACAGGTGAGGTGGTTGTTGCAAACTGAACACTATGACACGGCACACACAGCTACAGCGGTGTCTCCCCATCTGAGTGGCTGATATGCAACAACAAGGTGTATCACTGGGTGTCAGGGTGCAGGAGAAGGCTCACAGTACTGGGAACGTGGTGGTACAGTGAAGATCACATTCGGAGTATAGAATTGGGCGGCTGTCTGCACGGTGTTTGTACTGTGCCTCTTCCCCATGGCCTACCCCTGCTCCTATTTCTTATCTTCATTTGCTTTATCTGGGTGTTCTGGTTTCCTCCCACATTCTAAAGACGTACAGGTTAGGGTTATTAACCAGTCGACATACTGTGTTGGTGCTAGAAGCATAGGGCCACTTGCTGGTGTTGGTGATTGGTATAAATCTGTGTGTTTCAATGTTTCGACGTACATGTGACAAATAAAGCTAATTTTTTAACTGTTCTCTGACACAGGTATCATACATGTGGGAAGACAGTCGTTGGCTTGCTCAGTGCATGACTCCCTCCTCTTTGTCCTGCTCATCTGGACTGCAGGCTCGTCACAACATGCTTGTAGCTGTCACTCAGTTGCAGGTGAGCTGGAATCACAGAACTGAATTCATTGCCACAGAGACTATCCCACATCTAGAGGGTGGGCAGCAATCCCCAAAGGACTGTCTCCAAGCTCCTTTCAGTGGTGAACTTTCTGTGGAAGCAAGCACAATCTCACATGCTCACCACTGTAATCACACTGGGAATCTGTTCACCACTGCTCTCTGTAATCCCACTGGGAATCTATTCACCATTGTTTCCCATAATCTCACTGCGAATATGTTCACCACTGTTTCCCATAATCTCACTGGGAATCTGTTCACCACTGCTCCCTGTAATCTCACTAGGAATCTATTCACCACTGTTTCCCATAATCTCACTGCGAATCTGTTCACCATTGTTTTCCCATAATCTCACTAGGAATCTATTCACCATTGTTTCCCATAATCTCACTGCGAATCTGTTCACCACTGCTCTCCGTAATCACACTCGGAATCTGTTCACCACTGTTTCCCATAATCTCACTGGGAATCTGTTCACCACTGTTCTCCATAATCTCACTGGGAATCTGTTCACCACTGTTCCCTGTAATCTCACTGGGAATCTGTTCACCACTGCTCTCCGTAATCACACTGGGAATCTGTTCACCACTGTTTCCCATAATCACACTGAGAATCTGTTCACCATTGCTCTATGTGATCACACTGGGAATCTGTTCACCACTGCTCTCTGTAATCACACTGGGAACCTGAGGGGGACTAAACTCTTGGCAGGGAGGTTTGCTAAGGCTACTGGGGAGAGTTTAAACTAGAATCACTGGGGGGTGGGAACCCGAACTGAAGAGATGGAGGAAGGGGCGGTTGACTCACAAATAGAGAAGGCTTGGAGACAGTGCGAGAGGGAGGATAGGCAGGTGATAGCTAACGGATTGAGATGTGTCTATTTTAATGGAAGAGGCATCATGAACAAAGTGGATGAGTTTAGAGTGTGGATCAGTACTTGGAGCTATGATGTTGTGGCCATTACAGAGACTTGGATGGCTCAGGGGCAGAAATAGTTACTTGGACTGTCAGACTTTAGATGTTTCAGAAAGAATAGGGAGGGAGGCAAAAGAGGTGGGGGTGTGGCACTGCTGATCAGAGATAGTGTCATGGCTGCAGAAAATGAGGAAGACATGGAAGGATTGTCTACTGAGTCTCTGTGGGTGGAAGTTAGAAACAAAAAGGTTCAATAACTCTGTGGGTGGAAAAGGGTCAATAACTCTACTGGGTGTTTTTTATAGACCACCCAAGAGTAACAGGGACATCGAGGAGCCGATAGGGAGACAGATTCTGGAAAGGAGTAATAATAACAGGGTAGTCATGGTGGGAGATAGTAATTTCCCAAATATCGATTGGCATCTCCCTAGAGTGAGGGGTTTAGATGGGGTAGAGTTTGTTAGGTGTGTTCAGGAAGGTTTCCTAACAGAATATGTAGATAAGCCTACAAGAGGAGAGACTGTACTTGATCTGGTATTGGGAAATGAACCTGGTCAGGTGTCAGGTCTGTCAGTGGGAGAGCATTTTGGAGATAGTGATCACAATTCTATCTCCTTTACCACAGCATTGGAGAGGGATAGGAACAGACATATTAAGAAAACGTTTAATTGGAGTAAAGGGAAATATGAAGCTATCAGGCAGGAACTTAGAAGCATAAATTAGAAGCAGACTTTCTCAGGGAAATGTACGGCAGAAATGTGGCAAATGTTCAGGGGATATTTGCGTGACGTTCTGCATAGGTACGTTCCAATCAGACAAGGAATGGATGGTAGGGTACAGGAACCGTGGTGTACAAAGGCTGTTGTAAATCTAGTCAAGAAGAAAAGAAAAGCTTATGAAAAGTTCAAAAAACTAGGTAATGATAGAGATCTGGAAGATTATAAGGCTAGCAGGAAGGAGTTTAAGAAAGAAATTAGGAGAGCCAGAAGGAGCCATGAGAAGGCCTTGGTGGGCAGGATTAAGGAAAACCCCAAGGCGTTCTACAAGTATGTGAAGAGCAAGAGGATAAGACGTGAGAGAATGGGACCAAACAAGTGTGACAGTGGAAAAGTGTGTATGGTACTAGAGGAGATAGCAGAGGTACTTAATGAATACTTTGCTTCAATATGCACTATGGAAAAGGATCTTGGCGATTGTTGGGATGATTTGCAGCAGATTGAAAAGCTTGAGCATATAGACATGAAGAAAGAGGATGAGCTGGAGCTTTCAGAAAGTATCAAGTTGGATAAGTCTCCGGGACCAGATGAGATGTACCCCAGGCTACTGTGGGAGGTGAGGGAGGAGATTGCTGAGCCTCTGGTAACAAGCTTTGCATCATCAATGGGGATGGGAGAGATTGTGGAGGATTGGAGGGTTGCAGATAGTGTTCCATTATTCAAGAAAGGGAGTAGAGATAGCCCAGGAAATTATAGATCAGTGAGTCTTACTTCAGTGGTTGGTAAGTTGATGGAAAAGATCCTGAGAGGCAGGATTTATGAACATTTGGAGAAGCATAATATGACAAGAAATAGTCAGCGTGGTTTTGTCAAAGGCAGGTCATGCCTTACGAGCCTGTCAGTACCTCCAGTTGAACTTCGTCTTTGTGTGTTTTCCCCCTAGCCGTCAGTCTGTGGTTGTGTATTGCTATGTGCTCGTTTGTTTTCATGCCCCATGTGCTCCTGTCCCTGCTCCTGCTCTACTCGGGCCCCTGTATTACTGAGTATTCCGCCTCTCATCTGCTTCTCGTTATTACCTGTTTTGCTGCCGCTTCTGTCTCATTGTGCTCCACCTATCATCTGCCTCTCTGTTTATTGTCAGTGTGTTTCTGTCCTGTGTTTTCACCTGTTTGTTGCCAGATTGTGCCAGTGAATTTTCCTGAGCCTTTCCAGCATTTGTATCTGTGCTCTGTCCGTCTGAAAATCGACTCTGCCTGTTTCCCAATTCTGGTTTTTGGAGTTCTCTGGATGGTTTGATCTCTGCCTGAACTTTGACACTGAATCTGTTTGCATCTCAGGATTTGTTACTCAATTAATATCACTGTGTGCACAGTACTGGGTCTGTGATTGGATCCCTGCTCCAGCGACCTGACAGAGCCTGATTGAATTTCTTGAGGATGTGACTGAACACTTTGATGAACGTAGAGCAGTAGATGTAGTGTATATGGATTTCAGCAAGGCATTTGACAGGGTATCCCATGCAAGGCTTATTGAGAAAGTAAGGAGGCATGGGATCCAAGGGGACATTGCTTTGTGGATCCAGAACTGGCTTGCCTGCAGAAGGCAAAGAGTTGTTGTAGACAGGTCATATTCTGCATGGAGGTCGGTGACCAGTGGTGTGCCTCAGGGATCTGTTTTGGGGCCCCTTCTCTTCATGATTTTTATAAATGACCTGGATGAGGAAGTGGAGGGATGGGATAGTAAATTTGCTGATGACACAAAGGTTGGGGGTGTTGTGGATAGTGTGGAGGGCTGTCAGAGGTTACAGTGGGACATTGATAGGATGCAAAACTGGGCTGAGAAGTGGCAAATGGAGTTCAACCCAGATAAGTGTGAGGTTGTTCATTTTGGTAGGTCAAATATGACGGCAAAAATGGTAAGACTCTTGGCAGTGTAGAGGATCAGAGGGATCTTGGGGCCCAAGTCTATAGGACACTCAAAGCTGCTGCGCAGGTTGACT
Source organism: Mobula birostris (assembly GCF_030028105.1). Lineage (NCBI taxonomy): Eukaryota > Metazoa > Chordata > Chondrichthyes > Myliobatiformes > Myliobatidae > Mobula > Mobula birostris. Next base: position 158,341,343 of record NC_092378.1, read on the forward strand.
CTGCGGTTAAGGAGGCATACGGTGCATTGGCTTTCCACAACTGTGGGATTGAGCTTAGGAGCCAAGAGGTAATGTTACAGTTATATAGGACCCTGATCAGACCCCACTTGGAGTACTGTGCTCAGTTCTGGTCACTTCACTACAGAAAGGATGTGGAACCAATAGAAAGGGTGCAGAGGAGATTTACAAGGATTTTGCCTGGATTGGGGAGCATGCCTTATGAGAATAGGTTGAGTGAATTCGGCCTTTACTCCTTGGAGTGACGGACGATGAGAGGTGACCTGATAGAGGTGTATAACATGATGAGAGGCATTGATCGTGTGGATCGTCAGAGGCTTTTCTCCAGGGCTGAGAGGGCACAATTTTAAGGTGCTTGGAAGTAGGTACAGAGGAGATGTCAGGGGTAGGTTTTTTTACGCAAAGAGTGGTGAGTGCATGGAATAGGCTGTTAGCGACGGTGGTGAAGGCGGATACGATAGGGTCTTTTAACAGACTTCTGGATAGGTACATGGAGCTTTGAAAAATAGAGGGCTATGGGTAACCGTAGGTACTTTCTAAAGTAAGTACATGTTCAGCACAGCATTGTGGGCCGAAGGACCTGTATTGTGCTGTAGGTTTTCTATGTTTCTAACCTGCTCCCCACTACTACCTGTAATCACTCTGGAACCGCTCAGCACTGCTCCCGTAATCACACTGGAAATCAGTCACCACTGCTCCCTCGCAATCACCCTGGGAACCTGCTCACCACTGGCCCCTCTAATCACACTAGGAACCTGCTCACCATTGCTCCCCATAATCACACTGGGAACTGCTCACCATTGCTCCACACAATCACCCTGGGAACCTGCTCACCATTGCTCCCCACAATCACCCTGGGAACCTGCTCACCATTGCTCCCCATAATCACACTGGGGACTATTCACCACTGCCCCCTATAATCATACTGAGAACCGCTCACCATTGCTCCCTGTAATCACACTGGGAACTGCTCACCACTGCTCCCCACAATCACCCTGGGAACCTGCTCACAACTGGCCCCTCTAATTACACTAGGAACCTGTTCACCATTGCTCCCTATAATCACACTGGGAACTGGTCACCACTGGTCCCTGTAATCACACTGAGAACTGCTCACCACTGCCCCCTGTAATCACACTGAGAACCTGCTCACCATTGCCCCTCTAATCACACTAGGAACCTGCTCACCATTGCCCCTGTAATCACACTGGGAACCTGCTGACGACCGATCCCTGTAATCACAATGGGACTGCTCACCGTTGCTCCCTGTAATCACACTGGGAACCCTGTTATTGCCACTGGCTGATTATCCCTCTTTTGCGCTATTTATTTCTGTTACATAGTCATTTTTACTTATTGCTCAGTACTGCTGCAAATCAGCAAACTTTAGGACATGCAACATTGAAACCTATCGAATAGTGTAAGTCCTCAATGGGAGTAGAAGTGGAGAGGATGTTTCCTACAGTGTGGAGTCAAGGACAGAAGGCACTTTCTCAAAATACAGGGATGGCCTTTTAGATTAGAGATGAGAATTTCTCTGGCCAGAAGGTGGTGAATTTGTGGAATTCATTGCCACAGACAGCTGTGGAGGCCATGTCTTTAGATATATTTAAAGCAGGGGTTGATAGGTTCTTGATTAGTCAGGGCGTCAGAGGTCATGGAGTGGGCAGGAGAATGGGGTTGAGTGGGATAATAAATCAGCCATGATGGAATGGCAGAGCTGACTCCATGGGCCAATTGGCTTAATTTTGTCCCTATGTCTTATGGTCTTATGTCAGTGATAATAAAGCTCAAAAGTGATCCTGTATGTGGCTGTTGTCAGAATCAAGTTTATTATCACCAGCATGTGTCATGAAATTTGTTTTTCTAGCCTCTTTGGACAGTCACATTGACATCTACATCTCCCTCTGCACTCTCAGACCTAACGGTTCCACCTTCAGAACTCGTGTCCATTTCCCTTCCCACTCATCCCTGGGGGGTTCAAAATAACCCTGTCACAATTAGCCTATAACTCCCACACTTTTTCCTGCCGTCTCAGTATCCTCCCCAAAGTCCATGCCCTGAGAATCACAGTCACAATCTACTTAATTATCATCGGCATGTGTTGTGAAAGTATAATGCAATACTTAATCATTGAGGGAAAAAGCTGTGAATTACAGAAATATATATGTATATTAAATAGTTGAATTAAATCAGAAGTGCAAAAATAAAAATAAAAGGTGAGGTAGTGTTCATGGGTTTAATGTCCATTTAGGAATTGGATGGTAGATGGGAAGAAGCTGTTCCTGAATCGCTGAGTGTGTGCCTTCAGGCTTCTGTACCTCCTACCTGATGGTAACAGTGAGAAAAGGGCATGCCCTGGGTGCTGGAGGTCCTTAATGATGGATGCTGTCTTTCTGAGGCATTGCTCCTTGAAGATGCCAGAGAAGAGCAGCACAGAAACAGGCCCTTTGGCCCACCTAGTCCATGCCAAAGCCAGTTAAACTGCCTACTCCCAATGATCTGCACCAGGTCATAGCCCTCCATACCCCTACTATCCATGTACCTATCCAAACTTCTCTTCGACGTTGAAATCGAGTTCACATGGAGCACTTGTGCTGGCAGCTCATTCCACATTCTCACGACCCTTCTGAGTGAAGAAGTTTCCCCTTAAACGTTTTGCCTTTCACCCTTAAGCCACGATTTCTGGTTGTGGGCCCACACAACCTCAGTGGAAAAAACCTGCTTGCATTTACTGTACCCACGCACCTCATAATTTTGTATACCTCTATCAAATCTCCTCTCAATCTTCTACAGTCCTAACCTATTCAATCTTTCCTTATAACTCAGGTCCTCCAGACCCGCAACACCCTTATAAATTTTCTCTGAAACACACATCAAAGTTGCTGGTGAACGCAGCAGGCCAGGCAGCATCTATAGGAAGAGGTACAGTCAACGTTTCAGACTGAGACCCTTTGTCAGGACTAACTGAAGGAAGAGTTAGTAAGAGATTTGAAAGTTGGAGGGGGAGGGGGAGATCCAAAATGATAGGAGAAGACAGGAGGGGGAGGGATGGAGCCAAGAGCTGGACAGGTGATTGGCAAAGGGGATATGAGAGGATCATGGGACCGGAGGCCCAGGGAGAAGGAAAAGGGGGAGGGGGGAAACCCAGAGGATGGGCAAGGGGTATAGTGAGAGGGACAGAGGGAGAAAAAGGAGGGAGAGAGAAAGAATGTGTGTAAATAAATAAATAACGGATGGGGTACAAGGGGGAGGTGGGACATTAGCGGAAGTTAGAGAAGTCAATTTTCAGAGCGTAGGTGTTCAGCAAAGCGGTCTCCCAGTCTGCGTCGGGTCTCACCAATATATAGAAGGCCACATTGGGAGCACCAGACGCGGTATATCACCCCAGCTGACTCACAGGTGAAGTGTCGCCTCACCTGGAAGGACTGTCCGGGGCCCTGAATGGTGGTGAGGGAGGAAGTGTAAGGGCATGTGTAGCACTTGCTCTGCTTACAAGGATAAGTGCCAGGAGGGAGATCAGTGGGGAGAGATGGGGGAGACGAATGGACAAGGGAGTCACGTAGGGAGCGATCCCTGTGGAAAGCAGCGGGGGGGGGGGGAAGGGAAAGATGTGCTTAGTGGTGGGATCCTGTTGGAAGTGGCGGAAGTTACGGAGAATAATATGTTGGACCTGGAGGCTGGTGGGGTGGTAGGTGAGGACCTCTGTCCGCCAGAGAAAGCAGGATCTCCCAGTGGTCACACATTTTAATTCCACATCCCATTCCCATTCTGACATGTCTATCCACGGCCTCCTCTACTGTAAAGATGAAGCCACACTCAGGTTGGAGGAACAACACCTTGTATTCCGTCTAGGTAGCCTCCAACCTGGTGGCATGAACATTGACTTCTCAAACTTACGCTAATGCCCCACCTCCCTCTCGTACCCCATCCGTTATTTATTTTTATACACACATTCTTTCTCTCTCTCTCTCCTTTTTCTCCCTCCGTCCCTCTGACTATACTCCTTGCCCATCCTCTGGGTTCCCCCCCACCTTGTCTTTCTCCCCAGGCCTCCTGTCCCATGATCCTCTCATATCCCCTTTGCCAATCACCTGTCCAGCTCTTGGCTCTATCCCTCCCCCTCCTGTCTTCTCCTATCATTTTGGATCTCCCCCTCCCCCTCCCACTTTCAAATCTCTTACTAACTCTTCCTTCAGTTAGTCCTGACGAAGGGTCTCGGCCTGAAACGTCGACTGTACCTCTTCCTAGAGATGCTGCCTGGCCTGCTGCGTTCACCAGCAACTTTGATGTGTGTGGCTTGAATTTCCAGCATCTGCAGAATTCCTGTTGTTTCCATTTTTTAAATTTTCTCTGTACTCTTTCAACCTTATTTACATCTTTCTTGTAGGTAGGTGACCAAAAGTGTTTACAATTCTCCAAATTAGGCCTCACCAACATCTCATGCAACTTCAGAGTTGCATTCCATCTCCTGTACTCAATACATTGATTTATGAATGTTTCAAGAGCTTTCTTTATGACCCTATCTGCCTGTGACACCACTTTCAACTAATTACGTACCTGTATTCCCAGATCCCTTTGTTCTCCTTCACTCCTCGGTGCTCTACCATTCACTGTGTAAGACCTATCCTGGTTTGTCCAACAAAGTGCAAAACCTCGCACTTGTCTGCATTAAATTCCATCTTTCATTTTTAAGCCAATTTTTCTAGCTCATGCAGATCCCTCTGCAAACCATGATAGCCTTCCTTACTGTCCACTACACCCCCAATCTTGGTGTCAATTGCAAATCTGATGATCCAGTTAACCACATTATCATCCAGATCATTGATATGGATAACAAACAACAAAGGACCCAGCATCGATCTATGTGGCACTCCACTCGTCACAGGCCTCCAGAGGCAACCATCAACTACCACTCCCTGGCTTCTCCCTCAAAGCCAATTTACTGCAAGCAGACTTTTTTCCACTGAGGTTGGATGGGACTACAACTAGAGGTCATGGCTAAAGGGTTAAAAGTGAGAAGCTTAAGGGGAACATGAAACAAAACTTCTTCAAAGTTCAAAAATTGAAAGTAAAATGTATTATCAGAGTACATATATGTCACCTATACAACCCTGGGATTCTTTTTCCTGCGTGCATACTTCACAGAACTATAGAACAGTAACTGTAAACAGGATCAATTAGCAACAAACTGTGCAAATGCAAATATAAATAAATAGCAATAAATAATGAGCATGAAATAACAAGGTAAAGAGTCCTTAAAGTGAGACCATTGGCTGTGGGAACAGCAGAAATAGAATGAGTGTAGTTATCCCCTCTTGTTCAAGAGCCTGATGGCTGAGGGGTAGTCACTGTTCGAGCTGGTAGAGTGAGTCTCAAGGCACTTGTACCTTCTACCTGATGGCAGCAGTGAGCAAAGAACATGGCCTGGGTGAGGAATATCTTTGATGGATGCTGCTTTTCTATGGCAATGTTTCATGTAGATGTGCCCAGTGGTTTGGAGGACTTTACCCATGATGTACTGGGCCGAATCCACTACCTTTTGTAGAATTTTTCGCTCAAAGGCATTGGTGTTCCCATATCAGGCCGTAATGCAGGCAATCAGCACACTTTCAACCACGCATCTATAGAAGTTTGCTAAGGTTTTTAATGACATACCGGATCTCTGCAGACTCCTGAGGAAGTAGAAGTGCTGTTGTGCTATCTTTGCAATTACATTTATATGATGGGTGCAGGATAGGTCCTCTGAGATAGTGATACCCAGGAATATAAAGTTACTGACCCTCCCCACCTCTGATACACAAATGATTACTGACTCATGGACCTCTGGTTTTCCTCTCCTGAAGTCCACAATCAATTCCTCGGTCTTATTGACATTGAGTGAGAGGTTGTTGTTATACACCACTCAGCCAAATTTTCTATCTCCATCCTGTATGCTGATTCATCACCACTTTTAATACAGCCCACAACAGTGGTGTCATCAGCAAACTTGTATCTGGTGTTGGAGCTGTACTTAGCCACACAGTCACAGGTGTAAAGCAAATAGGGCAGGGGACTGAGCACACGTCCCTGCACACTCAGAGGGCTGAGAGTGTGTGGAATGAGCTGTCAGCACAAGTGGTCCATTCGAGTTCGATTTCAACGTTGAAGAGAAGTTTGGATAGGTACATGGATAATGGAGACATGGAGAGCTATGGTCCTGGTGCAAGTTGATGGGAGTAGGCAGTTTAACTGGTTTTGGCATGGACTAGATGGGCCAAAAGGCCTGTTTCCATGCTGTACTTCACTATGACTGTGTGACTCTAAGGCTTTATCCTAAATGCTGAGCAACTGAACCTTCTTGACCAGCCTCCCGTGTGGGACCTTGTCAAATGCCTTACTGAAGTTCATATACACAACAACCAATGCCTTGCCTTCATCCACCTTCCTGGTAACATCTCTGAAAAAGGGATGGGGGGGGAAGGGGAGGAAGGGTGGCATTACTGGTCAGGGATACTATTACAGCTACAGAAAGGGTGGGTAATGTAGCAGGATCCTCTTTTGAGTCAGGATGGGTGGAAGTCAGGAACAGGAAGGGAGCAGTTACTCTATTGGGAGTATTCTGTAGGGAGTATTCTCTGGTAACAGCAGAGATACAGAGGAGCAGATTGGGAGGCAGATTTTGGAAAGGTGCAAAAATAACAGGGTTATTAACATGGGTGACTTTTAACTTCCCTAATATTGATTGGCACCTGATTAGTTCCAAGGGTTTCGATGGGGCAGAGTTTGTTAAGTGTGTCCAGGACGGATTCCTGTCACAGTATGTTGACAGGCCGACCAGGCGGAATACCATACTAGATCTAGTATTAGGTAACCAACTGGGTCAGGTCACAGATCTCTCAGTGGGTGAGCATCTGGGGGACAGTGACCACCGCTCCCTGGCCTTTAGCATTATCATGGAAAAGGATAGAATCAGAGAGGACAGGAAAATTTATAATTGGGGAAGGGCAAATTATGAGGCTATAAGGCTAGAACGTTGCGGGTGTGAATTGGGATGATGTTTTTGCAAGGGAAATGTACTATGGACATGTGGTCAATGTTTAGAGATCTTTTGCAGGAAGTTAGGGATAAATTTGTCCCGGTGAGGAAGATAAAGAATGGTAGGGTGAGGGAACCATGGGTGACAAGTGAGGTGGAAAATATAGTCAGGTGGAAGAAGGCAGCGTATATGAGGTTTAGGAAGCAAGGATCAGATGGGTCTATTGAGGAATATAGGGAAGCAAGAAAGGAGCTTAAGAAGGGGCTGAGAAGAGCAAGAAGGGGGCATGAGAAGGCCTTGGCGAGTAGGGTAAAGGAAAACCCCAAGGCATTCTTCAATTATGTGAAGAACAAAAGGATAACAGGAGTGAAGGTAGGATCGATTAGAGATAAGGGTGGGAAGATGTGCCTGGAGGCTGTGGAAGTGAGCGAGGTCCTCAATGAATACTTCTTTTCTGTATTCACCAATGAGAGGGAACTTGGTGACGGTGAGGACAATATGAGTGAGGTTGATGTTCTGGAGCATATTGATATTAAGGGAGAGGAGGTGTTGGAGTTGTTAAAGTACATTAGGACAGATAAGTCCCCGGGGCCTGACGGAACATTCCCCAGGCTGCTCCACGAGGCGAGAGAAGAGATTGCTGAGCCTCTGGCTAAGATCTTTATGTCCTCGTTGTCTATTGGAATGGTGCCAGAGGATTGGAGGGTGGTGAATGTTGTCCCCTTGTTCAAAAAAGGTAGTAGGGATAGTCCGGGTAATTATAGACCAGTAAGCCTTAAGTCTGTGGTGGGAAAGTTGTTGGGAAAGATTTTCAGAGGTAGAATCTATGGGCATTTGGAGAATCACGGTCTGATCAGGGACAGTCAGCATGGCTTTATGAAGGGCAGATTGTGTCTAACAAGCCTGATAGAGTTCTTTGAGGAGGTGACCAGGTATATAGATGAGGGTAGTGCAGTGGATGTGATCTATATGGATTTTAGTAAGGCATTTGACAAGGTTCCACATGGTAGGCTTATTCAGAAAGTCAGAAGGCATGGGATCCAGGGAAGTTTGGCCAGGTGGATTCAGAATTGGCTTGCCTGCAGAAGGCAGAGGGTGGTGGTGGAGGGAGTATATTCAGATTGGAGGATTGTGACTAGTGGTGTCCCACAAGGATCGGTCCTGGGACCTCTACTTTTCGTGATTTTTATTAATGACCTGGATGTGGGGTAGAAGGGTTGGCAGGTTTGCAGATGACACGAAGTTTGATTGTGTTGTGGGTAGTGTAGAGGATTGTCGAAGATTGTAGAGAGACGTTGATAGGATGCAGAAGTGGGCTGAAAAGTGGCAGATGGAGTTCAACCCGGAGAAATGTGAGGTGGTACACTTTGGAAGGACAAACTCCAAGGAAGAGTACAAAGTAAATGGCAGGATACTTGGTAGTGTGGAGGAGCAGAGGGATCTGGATGTACATGTCCACAGATCCCTGAAAGTTGCCTCACAGGTAGATAGGGTGGTTAAGAAAGCTTATGGGCTGTTAGCTTTCATAAGTCGAGGGATAGAGCTTAAGAGTCACGAGATAATAATGCAGCTCTATAAAACTCTGGTTAGGTCACACTTGGAGTACTGTGTCCAGTTCTGGTCGCCTCACTATAGGAAGGATGTGGAAGCATTGGAAAGGGTACAAAGGAGATTTACCAGGAGGCTGCCTGGTTTAGAGAGTATGCATTATGATCAGAGATTAAAGGAACTATGGCTTTACTCTTTGGAGAGAAGGAGGATGAGAGGAGACATGATAGGGGTATACAAGATATTAAGAGGAATAGATAAAGTGGATAGCCAGCGCCTCTTCCCCAGGGCACCACTGCTCAATACGAGAGGACATAGCTTTAAGGTAAGGGGTGGGAAGTTCAAGGGGGATATGGGAGGAAGTTTTTTACTCAGAGAGTGGTTGGTGCATGGAATGCACTACCTGAGTCAGTGGTGGAGGCAGATACACTAGTGAAATTTAAGAGACTACTAGACAGGTATATGGAGGAGTTTAAGGTGGGGGGTTATATGGTAGGCAGTGTTTGAGGGTCGGCACAGCATTGTGGGCTGGAGGGCCTGTACTGTGCTGTACTATTCTATGTTCTATATGTTCTATAAAAACTCTAAGATTGGTTAGGCATGACCTACTGTGCACAAAGCCATACTGACTATCCTTAATCAATCCATGTCTATCCAAATACCTATATATTCAGTCCCTTAGAATACCTTCCAATAACTTTCCTGCAAATTATGTCAGACTCAATGGCCCATAATTTCTTGTTTTCTGTTTTAAGAGCCTTTTTTAAACAGCAGAACAACATTGGCTATCCTCCAACCCTCTAGTACCTCTCCTGTTGCTAAGGAGAATTTAAATATCTTTGCTAGGGACCCAGTAAATTCTGGACTTGCCTCCCGTAGGATCCGAGGGAGCACCTTCTCAGGCCCTGGGGACTTATAAGACCATAAGACATAGGAACAGAATTAGGCCATCTGATCAATCAGGTCTGCTCCGCCATTCAATTGTGATGATCCTATTTTTCTATCTCCTCCTCAACCCCAGTTCCCGGCCTTCTCCCCATAACCTTTGATGCCATGTTCAGTCAAGAACCTATCAATCTATGCCTTAAATACACCGAACGATCTGGGCTCCACAACTGCATGTGGCAACAAATTCCACAAATTCACCACCCCTTGGCTAAAGAAATTTCTCTGTATCTCTGTTTTAAAAGGGCGCTCTTCTATCCTGAGGCTGTGCCCTCTTGTCCTAGACTCTCCCACCATGGGAAACATCCTTTCCACATCTACTCTGTCTGGGCCTTTCAACATTTGAAAGGTTTCAATGAGATCCCCCCTCATCCTTCTAAATTCCAGCGAGTACAGACCCAGAGCCATCAAACCTTCCTCATATGGTAACCCTTTCATTCCTGGAATCATCCTTGTGAACGTCCTCTGGACCCTCTCCAATGCCAGCACATCTTTTCTAAAATGAAGAGCCCAAAACTGTTCACAATACTCAAGGTGAGGCCTCACCAGTGGCTTATAAAGCCTCAGCATCATATCCTTGCTCTTGTATTCTAGACTGCTTAAAATCAATGCTAACACGGCATTTGCCTTCCTCACCACCGACTCAACCTGCAAGTTGACCTGTCGAATGTTCTGCACAAGGACTCCCAAGCCCCTCGGCATCTCAGTTCCTGGATTTTCTCCCCGTTTAGAAAATATTCCGCACATTTATTTCTACTACCAAAGTACATGTTAGTAACTTTCCTGTAATACCATGGGCTCATAACTTGGTAAGCAGCGTCATGTGTGGCACCTTGTCAAAGGCCTTCTGAAAGTCCAAATATACAACATCCACTGTATTCCCTTTATCTATTCTACTTGTAATCTCCTCAAAGAATTCCAACAGGTTCTTCAGGCAGGATTTTCCCTGAAGGAAACCATGCTGACTTTGTACTATCTTGTGCTGTGTCACCAAGTACTCCATCACCTCGTCCTTAACAATTGACTCTAACATCTTCCCAACCACTGAGGTCAGGCTATCTGGTCTATAATTTCCTTTCTGCTGCCTTCCTCCTTTCTTAAAAAGTGGAGTAACATTTCCAGTCCTCTGGTACCATGTGAGTGTCCAATAACTTTTGAAGGATAATTTCTAATGCCACCACAATCTCTAACGCTACCTCTTTCAGAACCCTAGGGTGCAGTTCCTCTGGTCTGGGTGACTTATGTACCCTTAGGTCTTTCAGCTTTTTGAGCACCTTCTGTCTTGTAACAGTAACTGCACCCACTTCTCTTCCTTCACACACTACAACATCAGGCATACTGCTGGTGTCTTCCACAGTGAAGACTGATGTAAAATTAGTTCATCATCCACCTCCTTGTCCCACGTTATTATTTCTCCTGTCTCGTTTTCTAGCAGTCCTATATCTATTCTCATTTCTCTTTTATTTTTAACATACTTGAAAAAATTTCACTATCCACTTTGATATTATTTGTTAACTTGCTTTCATATTTCATCTTTTCCCTTCTAATGATTTTTTTAGTTGCTCTCTGTAGGTTTTTGAAAACTTCCCAATCCTCTATTTTCCCACTAATTTTTGCTTTGTTGTGTGCCCTTCCTTTTACTTTTACAACAGCCTTCACTTCCCTTGTCAGCCATGGTTGTACTATTTTACTATTTGAGTATTTCTTCATTTTTGGAATTCACATGTCCTGCACCTTCCTCATTTTTCCCAGAAACACACACCATTGCTGCTCTGTTGTCATCCCTGCCAGCAGCTCCTTCCAATTTACTTTGGCCAACTCCTTTCTCATACCACTGTAATTTACCTTTACTCCACTGAAATACTGCTACATCAGAATTTACTTTCTCCCTATCAGATTTCAAGTTGAACTCAATCATATTGAGATCAGTGGTTCCTAAGAATTCTTTTACCTTATGCTCCCTAATAACCTCCAGTTCATTACATAACACCCAATCGAATATAACTTATCCCCTAGTAGGCTCAACGTCAAACTGCTCTAAACAGCCATCTCTTAGGCATTCAACAAACTCACTCTCTTGAGATCCATCACCAACCGACCAATCGAGCTGCATTTTAAAATCTCCCATGACTACCATAACATTGCCCTTTTGACTCACCTTTTCTATTTCCTGTGGTCCACCTCCCAGCCACTGTTGAGAGGCCTGTGTATAACTGTCATCAACGTCCTTTTACCCTTGCAGTTTCTTAACTCTCTGATCCTATGTCACATCTTTCTACCGATTTGATACCATTCTTTACCAGTAAAGCCACACTACCTCCTCTGCCTACCTTCCTATCCCTCTGATAGACGTGTAACCTTGGACATTTAGCTCCCAACTACAACCATCCTTCAGCCACGATTCAGTGATGGCCACAACATCATCCCAGGCAATCTGTAGTATTGCGACAAGATCATCCACCTTATTTCTTATACTACATACATTTAGGTACAACACCTTGAGTACCGTATTTGCAATCCTTTCTGACTCTACATCCCTAATGAGTTGATACTCAACCTGTTTGCTGCAACTAAGTCCCATCACCTGCCTGCCCTTCCTGACAATCTGACTGCACGCTATCTTTACTTTTTTACCATTCATCCTATCCTGAGTCCCTTCACTCTGGTTCCCACCCCCCTGTCAAGTTAGTTTAAACCCTCCCCAACAGCTCTAACAAACCTGCCCATGAGAATATTGGCTCCCCTTGGGTTCAGGTGCAACCCATCACTTTTGAACAGGTCATACCTCCCCCAGAAGAGATCCCAATGATCCAAGAACCTGAAGCCCTGCCCCCTGCACCAGCTTCTCGGACACACATTTATCTGGCAAATCACCCTCTCTGGAGTGTGGCACGGGAGCGATCCAGAAATTACTTCCCAGGAGGTCCTGCTTCTCAGCTTTCTATCTAGCTCTCTAAATTTTCTTTTCAGGACCTCATTGCTTCTCCTTCCTATGTCATTGGTACCAATATGTACCAAGACATCTGGCAGCTCTCCCTCCCTCTCCAAAAAGTTGTGGACACGATCTGAGACGTCCTTGACACTAGCACCTGGTGTCAAGTTCATGTCCACAGAATCTCCTGTCTGTTCCTCTCATTATCAAGTCTGCTATCACTGCCACTCCCTTCTTCTCTCTCTTTCCCTTCTGCACCTTGGACCCATTCTCTGTGCCTGTAACCTGGTCGCCATGACATTCTCCCGGGCGGTCATCCCCCACAAAAGTATCCAAAGCAGTATACGTGTTTTTCAGAGGAATGGCCACAGGGGTGCTCTGCTCTAACTGCCTATTTCCATTTCTCCTGGTTACCCAGCTACTCGCCTCCTGCAGCTTCGGGGTGACTACTTCCCTGCTCTCCCGTATAAGCTGAAGGTCATTCAGCTGCTGCTCCAGATCCCTAACACGGTCTTCAAGGAGCTGCAGCCGGATGCACTTCATGCAGATGTAGCTCCCCAGAGACTCTGGGTCTCCCAGTTCTCCAACACCTGGCACGAAGAGCACATCACAACCATTTAAATGGTACAGTAAGAGAGGGGGAGGAAAAAACAAACATGAAACCTTAACAGATGGTTTACACAGAGCTGACCCGACGCCTCTTTTGAGCCTAAGCCTGATTTGAGCCAAAGTCTGTTGCTTCTACTCTTACCACTGTCCTACTTTCAACAATGGCCGCTCTGCCGATCCCTTCTGTACTTTTATTTAACCGTTTAACCATATAACAATTACAGCACGGAAACAGGCCATCTCAGCCCTTCTAGTCCATGCCGAACTCCTACTCTCACCTAGTCCCACCAACCCGCACTCAGCCCATAACCCTCCATTCCCTTCCTGTCCATATAGCTGTCCAATTTAACTTTAAAAGACAACATCGAATCTGCCTCAACCACTTCTGCTGGAAGCTCGTTCCACACAGCTACCACTCTCTGAGTAAAGAAGTTCCCCCTCATGTTACCCCTAAACTTTTGCCCTTTAACTCTCAACTCATGTCCTCTTGTTTGAATCTCCCCCACTCTCAATGGAAAAAGCCTATCCACGTCAACTCTATCTATCCCCCTCATAATTTTAAATACCACTGTCAGGTCCTCCCTCAACCTTCTACACTCCAAAGAATAAAGACCTAACTTGTTCAACCTTTCTCTGTAACTTAGGAGATGAAACCCAGGGAACATTTTAGTAAATCTCCTCTGTACTCTCTCAATTTTATTGACATCTTTCCTATAATTCAGTGACCAGAACTGTACACAATACTCCAAATTTGGCCTCACCAATGCCTTGTACAATTTCAACATTACATCCCAACTTCTATACTCAATGCTCTGATTTATAAAGGCCAGCATACCAAAAGCTTTCTTCACCACCCTATCCACATGAGATTCCACCTTCAGGGAACTATGCATCATTATTCCTAGATCCCTCTGTTCTACTGCATTCTTCAATGCCCTACTTATGTAGTTTGTAGAGCTCTGTTAACACTGCTGATAGGCCATGTACAAGTATGTGATTTGCCTCAGGGTAGCGAGTACCTTCTCGGTAATCTGTACAGGGTCCATGAAGTTGATGTCACTTTGTCTCACTGCTCTAGATTCTGTATCCATCTCCCCCGTAAATACAGATGGAAAAAAATTATTTATGATCTCCCCCATCTGTTTTGGCTCTACACATGGATTGCCATTCTGATCTTCCAGAGGACCAATTTTGTCCCTTGCAATCCTTTTGCTCTTCACATACCTGTAGAATTCCTTATGATTTTCCTTCACCTTATCTGCTAGAGCAACTTAATGTGCTCTTTTAGCCTTCCTGATTTTTTTTCTTGTTCTCTTGCATTACTTGTACTCAATATGGAAACAGAAAACCTACAGCACAATACAGGCCTTTCGGCTCACAAAACTGTGCCGAACATGTCCCTACCTTAGAAATTACCTAGGGTTACCCACAGCCCTCTATTTTTCTAAGCTCCGTGTACCTGTCCACGAGTCTCTTAAAAGACCCTATCGTCTCTGCCTCCACCAATATGTACCTCATTTCTTCCTACCTGCCTATACCTGCTATGCACCTCCTTTTTTCTCTTGACCAGGATCTCAATATCTCTTGAAAACCAAGGTTCCCTACACTTGTTATCTTTATCTTTTATTCTGACAGGCACATACTCTCAAAATTTTGTTTTCTCAAAAAGTTCTTAAAAAACTTCCTGGATACTATGGAGGTTGGTGCCCGTGATAGAGCTGACAAAGTTCACAACTCCCTGCAGCTTACTTCGGTCCAATGCAGTCGCCCCTTCCCCTTGTACCAGATGGTGGTGCAGCCAGTTAGAATGCTCCCTATGATACATCTGTAGAAATTTGTGAGTGCTTTTGGTGACATACCAAATCTCCTGAAATCCAAATGAAATATAGGTGCTGTCATGCCTTCAATATGTTGGATCCAGGTTCGGACCTCAGAGATATTAACATCCAGGAACTTGAAATGGCTCATTCTTTTCACTTCTGATCCCTCTATGAGGACTGGCATGTGTTCCCTCTGTCACGTACCCCGTGATGGGTTAAAGAACCAGCAGAAATGGAAAACACTTTGGAGTCTGGTATTGCTATTAACTAATAGAACTTATTAGTAACTACGCATTATAGCAATATAAATGCAGATATATAAAACAGGTTAGCAATGATTATATATGAGTAAGTGTGGAAATATATGAAAACCAAGCTTCTTCAAGTCTAGGGGTAAATAGATAGTCTTACGATGATGAGTAAAGTTCAGTTCAGTTCGTGGTATTGAGTTGAGTAGTGATGGAGAGAGAGAGAGGGAGATTTGAGTCTTCAGGTGAGCTGACGCCGTCGATCTTCCCGTTGTCCTCTGAAATCCTTTAGAAGTCACCAACTGTGACTACGACAAAAGAGACCGTTCTTCTGTGGTGGAGCTATCAACCCAGGCGAGGGTTGGACACACAAATAATTCCCCACCGGTCACGCCCTGTTCACACTGTGAGAGCCACTGATCGATCGGCCTGATCGATCCTCCAAAACCCACCTTTTCTGTGGGCACAACAAAGCTCCTTCAGTGTCCAAAACCATGTGTCTGAGGTCTATCATGTGACATTCTATTTAACTCTCTGTGCTGAATACCAACTGTCACTCAAACAGCTCCTCTCTTCTCTGTCTGTAAGAATTTCCAAGCAGGCAGCGTCCTTGTAGAAATGTAAACATACTGTGAGCAGTCTTCGCCCCTCTCTCTCTCTCTCTCTTTTCAAAAGCACAATTCATAGGGGTAATTCAGGACCCCGTCACACCTCAGCTTACTCTTTCTGAAGTCCACAATCAGTCATTTGGTCGTACTGACATTGAGTGCAAGGTTTTGCTGTGACACCACTCAACTAGCTGTACACGCTTTTGTCAGCATCTGAGATTCTGCCAGCAATAGTTGTGTCATCAATAAATTTATAGATGGCATTTGAGCTGTGCCTAGCCAGACAGTTATGTGTGTAGAGAGAGTAGAGCAGTGGACTAAGCACATATTGCTAGATGTGCCAGTGTTGATTGTCAGCAAGGTGAAGATGTTATTTCTGATCCACACAGATTGTGGTCTCCTGGTTAGAAAGTTGAGGATCCAGTTGCAGATGGAGTAGTGAGGCCCAGGTTCTGGAGCTTTTTGATCAGAACTGTAGGAATGATGGTGTTAAATGCTGAGCTGTAATCTATAATCAGCATCCTGACACAGGTATTTGTAATGTCCAGCTGATCCAAGGATGTGTGAAGAGCCAATGAGATCGCATCAGCCATAGACTCATTGTGGCGCTAGGTTAATTGCAGTGGGCCCAGGTACTTACTGAGACGGGAGTTAATTCTAGCCATAGCCAACCTCTCAAAGCACTTCATCACCCTACATGTGAATGCTACTAGATGATAGACATTAAGGCAGCTCACCTTGCTCTTCTTGGAACTGGTATAATTGCTGCTCTTTTGAAGCAGGTGAGAACTTCTGACCGTAGCACTGAGAGGTTGAAAATGACACTACTCTTGACGGTGTTGTAACAGTGGTCCAGTGTTACGGTTCCTCTAGTGCAAGTGATTTGTTGGTAATAATTATTCAGAGCTGGCCTGGTTAAAACCCCACAGAATGGTAGGGAAGGCATCAGGATGTGCTGTTCATTACGTCTCTCAGTTCGTCCAGAGCCTGTATGACACTGGCCTGAGGCAGGATGTACACTGTTAACCAAGATGATGGCTGAAATCTCCCGCAACAGATAAAAGTTTGACACTTGATCACAATATGTTCCAGGTTGGATGAACAGGATTAGGACGGCGTCACAACGTTTGTACACCACGAGGAGTTGATCACAGACATCCCACCTCTCCCGGAAGTTCCAGGAGTCTCCCGCATATCGATAATGGCTCCCTAATACCCGCAAATGATATACAATATCCTGGAAATTGATTTTTTTTTAGAGTGAGCGAGTGAGTGAGTGGGAGAGCAAAAGAGAGAGCGAGCGAGAGAGAGAGAGCACCATGGCAGAGTGTTCCAGAAAAAGAACATATAAAATGTACGTTACCCCAGACTACACTAAAGTGTACCCCTGCCTAATAGGCGTCAAAAATAATGACAGTATTGCTCGCTGCACTGTTTGCAACAGTGACTTTTCTATTGCCCATGATGGGTTAAAATGTAAAAGACATATTGAGGTGAATTTAACAGGTGTCATTCGTTCATTAGCATAGCTAATGTTATTTAAACTAACTGGCTAGCTGCTAACGAGCTACTCTATTGCAGACATCCCACCTCTCCCGGAAGTTCCGGGAGTCTCCCGCAAATTGATGGTTCTACCTCTCTGAAATGAGTTTTTGCAGGGTGGGATGTCTGTATATTGGACTGGTCTCAATTCATAAGGAAGGATATACTAATGATAAATTAATTTTGGAACGGTAAACCAGACTGAGGCCTCTGATGGCTGGCATGATATATACAGAGATTAGCAGACTCAGCCTATTTTCAGACCTTTGATAGAATAAAAGTTGAAGTGTATAAAGTTTTTAACAGTTTGATCAGGTAGACAGGGGGCTGAGGTTCCCTGAACCAGAGAGAACAGGCTGTAAATTAGGGTTTGTCTATTCATAACAGAGTTGAATCCAATTCACTAAAAGATGTGGGAATCTTTAAAATTCTCCACTGACAGAGAATGAATCAATTGATGACTATATTGAAGAAATGAATAGACGTTTAACTACCTGACCCCTGATGCTCACGACTGCTGGAAGTTCGAGAGTATCAGGGGTCAGAAGTGTGTGAAGTTGCCATTACTAGGGAGAAGGTTCTTCAGAAATTGAAAGTTCTGAAGGTAGATAAATCACCTGGACCAGATGCTGTATACCCTAGGGTTCTAAAAGAGGAGGCTGAAGAGACTGGGGAGACATTAGTAATGATCTTTCAAGAATCACTGGATTCCGGAATGGATTTTGGAAGACGAGAAAATTGCAAATGTCATTCCACTATTCAAGAAGGGCGAGAGGCAGAAGAAGGGAAATTATAGGCCAGTTAGTCTGACCTCAGTGATTGGGAATATGTTGGAGTCAATTGTTAAGGATGTGGTTTTAGGGTACTTGAAGGCACATGATATAATAGACCATAGTCAGCATGGTTTCCTCAAGGGAGAATCTTGTCTGACAAAGATCTGTTAGAATTCTTTAAAGAAGTAACAGGTAGATTACACAAAGGAGAATCATTGGATGTTGTGTATTTGGATTTTCAGAAGGCCTTTGACAAGGTGCCACGCATGAAGCTCCTTAACAAGTTAAGAGCCCATGGTATTACAGAAAAGATACTAGCACAGATAAAGTAGTGACTGATCAGCAGGAGGCAAAGAGTGGGAATAAAGGGAGCCTTTTCTGGTTGGCTGCTGGTGACGAGTGGTGTTCCACAGGGGCCTGTGTTAGGATCGCTTCTTTCTATGTCAACCACTTGGATAACAGAATTGATGCCTTTGTTAAAAAGTTTGCAGATGATACGAAGATAGGTGGAGGGGGAAGTAGTTTTGAGGAAGTAAGAGAGGCTACAGTAGGACTCAGACAGATTAAAAATATAGGTAAAGAAGTGGCAGATGGAATACAGTGCCAAGAAGTATATGTTCATGCACTTTGGTAGAAGAAACAAAATCTGAGGTGTAAAAGAACCTGACAGTCTTCATGCAGGATTCCCTAAAGTTTAATTTGCAGGTTGAACTGGTGTTGAGGAAGGTGAATGTGATGTTAGCATTCTTTTCAAGAGGACTAGAATATAAAAGCAAGGATGTAATGTTGAAAAATAAGGCACAGGTGAGGCGTCACTTGGAGCAGTTTTGGGATCCTTATCTGAGAAATGATGTGCTGACACTGGAGAGGGTTCAAAGGAGGTTCACGAAAATTATTCCAGGATTGAACAGCTTGTCATACAAGACCCTCCGGAACCATACCAGGATCAAGTAATTCTTGAAAGATCATTACTAGCTTTCCAATCCTCTAACTTCCCTCTAATTTTTGCTCTATCTTTGGCTTTTACATTGGCTTTGATTCCTCTTGTTAGCCATGGTTGTGTCATCTTGCCTTTAGAATACTTCTTCCTCTTTGCGATGTTTATATCTTGTGCCTTCCGAATTGCTCAGACACGGGCTGCTCTCTTATATTCATTTGCAAATGGGAATTACCTTATTGATAACAATTTGCATGGTGTCATCTGACCCATGTCCAAACCTGGGAAATCACTATATTACTGATCTACATCTCTTTTGTCTGGATATGCTGAATATTTTTATCAATTAGATTGTAAGAATGTGAGGAAGATTGGAGATTACCGTAGTCTTTCTTGCAATATTTTTTCATGTTAATCTTCAAGTTGCCTTTCACAGGTTTGCAGTATGATTCACAGTCTGTGAGTTAGAAAAGAGCAAGATTAATGCCATGCCAAGACAATATGCAATACAAACAGAAAGCTCAGGCAATATACATGAAGAAAATAGAAAAGTGAAAACTTTCATCATTCATCATTCTCTACTAATTATTCCCACACTCACTTTATCCAGAAATCTATTGATCTCTTAATATATTTAATGACATGGCTTCCACAGCCTTCTGTATGGCAATTTCCACAGCTTTTATACTGTCTGAATAACGAAATTTCTCCACATCTCGCAAACCTCTTGCACTGTAACCAGACACTGTGCCCTGCATTTTAGCACAAATCATCCTTCCTGCTCCAACTCTGTTCAGACCCGTCAGGATTTTGTTTCATTTAGAAGCCTCCCATTCTTCAAAATTGTAGTGAATATAAATGCAGCCAACCTAGTCTCTTCTCATAAGGTAGATCCTTCAAGAATCATTGCACACCTACTCTTTCTTAAATAATGAGACAGAACTGCACACTTGTCCCGAGAGGCCCCTTGGGTAAGAGTGACCATAATATGGTGGAATTCTTCATTAAGATGGAGAATGATATAGTTAATTCAGAAACAAAGGTTCTGAACTTAAAGAAGGGTAGCTTTGAAGGTATGAGATGTGAATTAGCTAAGATAGACTGGCAAATGACACTTAAAGGGTTGACGGTGGATACGCAATGACAAGCATTTAAAGATCGCATGGATGAACTACAACAACTGTTCATCCCAGTTTGGCAAAAGAATAAATCAAGGAAGGTAGTGCACCCGTGGCTGACAAGGGTAATTAGGGATAGTATCAATTCCAAAGAAGAAGCATACAATTTAGCCAGAAAAAGTGGCTCAACTGAGGACTGGAAGAAATTCAGAGTCCAGCAGAGGAGGACAAAGGGCTTAATTAGAAAGGGGAAAAAAGATTATGAGAGAAAACTGGCAGGGAACATAAAAACTGACTGTAAAAGCTTTTATAGATATGTGAAAAGAAAAAGATTGGTTAAGACAAATGTAGGTCCCCTATAGACAGAAACAGGTGAATTGATTATGGGGAACAAGGATATGGCAGACCAATTGAATAACTACTTTGGTTCTGTCTTCACTAAGGAGGACATAAATAATCTTCCGGAAATAGTAGGGGACAGAGGGTCCAGTGAGATGGAGGAACTGAGGGTAATACATGTTAGTAGGGAAGTGGTGTTAGGTAAATTGAAGGGATTAAAGGCAGATAAATCCACAGGGCCAGATGATCTGCATCCCAGAGTGCTTAAGGAAGTAGCCCAAGAAATAGTGGATGCATTAGTGATAATTTTACAAAACTCCTTAGACTCTGGACTAGTTCCTGAGGATTGGAGGGTGGCTAATGTAACCCCACTTTTTAAAAAAGGAGGGAGAGAGAAACCGGGGAATTATAGACCAGTTAGCCTGACATCGGTGGTGGGGAAAATGCTAGAGTCAGTTATCAAAGATGTGATAACTGCACATTTGGAAAGCGGGAAATCATCGGACAAAGTCAGCATGGATTTGTGAAAGGAAAATCATGTCTGACGAATCTCATAGAATTTTTTGAGGATGTAACTAGTAGAGTGGATAGGGGAGAACCAGTGGATGTGGTATATTTGGATTTTCAAAAGGCTTTTGACAAGGTCCCACACAGGAGATTAGTGTGCAAACTTAAAGCACACAGTATTGGGGGTAAGGTATTGATGTGGATAGAGAATTGGTTGGCAGACAGGAAGCAAAGAGTGGGAATAAACGGGACCTTTTCAGAATGGCAGGCAGTGACTAGTGGGGTACTGCAAGGCTCAGTGCTGGGACCCCAGTTGTTTACAATATATATTAATGACTTGGATGAGGGAATTAAATGCAGCATCTCCAAGTTTGCGGATGACACGAAGCTGGGCGGCAGTGTTAGCTGTGAGGAGGATGCTAAGAGGATGCAGGGTGACTTGGATAGAATAGGTGAGTGGGCAAATTCATGGCAGATGCAATTTAATGTGGATAAATGTGAGGTTATCCACTTTGGTTGCAAAAACAGGAAAACAGATTATTATTTGAATGGTGGCCGATTAGGAAAAGGGGAGGTGCAACGAGACCAGGGTGTCATTATACACCAGTCATTAAAAGTGGGCATGCAGGTACAGCAGGCGGTGAAAGAGGCAAGTACAAAGAGGGAGTACAAAGAAGGTTCACCAGATTGATTCCTGGGATGGCAGGACTTTCATATGATGAAAGACTGGATCGACTAGGCTTATACTCGTTGGAATTTAGAAGATTGAGGGGGGATCTTATTGAAACGTATAAAATCCTAAAGGGATTGGACAGGCTAGATGCAGGAAGATTGTTCCCGATGTTGGGGAAGTCCAGAACGAGGGGTCATAGTTTGAGGATAAAGGGGAAGCCTTTTAGGACAGAGATTAGGAAAAACTGCTTCACACAGAGAGTGGTGAACCTGTGGAATTCTCCGCCACAGGAAACAGTTGAGGCCAGTTCATTGGCTATATTTAAGAGGGAGTTAGATATGGCCCTTGTGGCTAAAGGGATCAGGGGGTATGGAGGGAAGGCTGGTGCAGGGTTCTGAGTTGGATGATCAGCCATGATCATACTGAATGACGTTGCAGCCTCGAAGGGCCGAATGGCCTACTCCTGCACCTATTTCTATGTTTCTATATTTCTACAACAGGTCGTGTGGTCTCTGTACTATTGTAGCAGCACATCCTTGTTTCTGTTCTCAAGCCTTTTTCCTCTGAATGATAACTTATTGTTTGCCTTCTTAACAGCTTTTTGTAGCTGCACATTGTTTTCAGTGAACACATCAACACTTCTCAATCAAACACTATGTGCTTTTCCCATTGTAATTATTAATCTAGATACATCATACTGCATTTGCCCTGTTTTCCCTACTTGCTTTATGTCTGTTGTCTTGAAACTTCTTTGTATTTTCCTTACCATTCACAGTTCTACCCAGTTTAATTTCATTCTGTTCCCTAATCCAGTGCCTGCCACACCAGAAAGGATTATCTATTCCTACTTAATGTTCTGTCTCACTGCTAATTTTTAATCCATACCAATACCTTCAACCTTAATAATACAGCCTAACTTCTCACGAGGGACTTCATTAACACTATTCTGAAAACTGAAGTACACCACATCTAGTTCCTCTTCATCCCCTATACCAGTTTTATCCTCAAAAAACTTGATTTTATCTAATCTTGCTGATATTCTGTGGTTCTGTTGGTAAGAGATGGAATTGCATCTTTTAGAAAGAGGTGACATAGGGTCGGAGAATATTGAATCTTTGTGAATGAAGTTAAGAAACTGCAAGGGTAAAAAAAATAAGGGAATCATATATAAGCCTCCAAATAGTAGCTGAGATGTGGGGCTGAGACTGCAAAGGGAATTGGAAAAAGCATGTAGTAAGGGCAACAACACAATTGTAATGGGGGACTTCAAAATGCAAGAGGATTGGGAAAATCAGGTTGGTGTTGGATTACAAGAGAGGGAATTTGTTGAATGCCTATGACATGGCTTTTTAGAGCAGCTGTGCTTAAGTCTACTCAGGGATTGGGAGCTGGGTAATAACTCAGATTTTATTCAGGAGCTTAACCTATGGGAACCCTTAGGAAGCAGAGATCATAATATGTTTGAATTCATACTGCGATTTGAGAGGGGGGAAGCATAAGTCACATGTATCAGTATCACAATGGAATAAAGGAATGAGAGAGGAGCTTGCCCAGGTGGATTGGAGGAGGATACTGGCGGGGATGATGGCAGAGCAAAGATGGCTGAAGTTTCTGGGAATAGTTCATAAGGTGCAGAATAGATATGTCTCACAGAGGAATGTGTTCCCAAATGGCAGGGGTAGTCAACCATGGCTGAAGTTAAGGACTGCATAAAAGCCAAGGAAAGGGCATATAACGTAGCAGAAGTGAGGGAGAAGCTGGATGATTTGGGAAGCTTTTAAAATCCAACAAAAGGCAGCATAAAAAGCTATAAGAAGGGATAAGATGAAATATGAGGGCAAACTAGCCAATAATATAAAGCAGAATACCAAAAGAGAGGTGAGAGTTGATACTGGACTGGAAATGATGCTGGTGAAGTAGTAATGGGGGACAAAGAAATGACAGATGAACTTAATGGGTACTTTGCATCTGTCTTCACTGTGGAAGGCACTAGCAGTGTGCCAGAGGTCCGTGAGTGTCAGGGAGCAGGAGTGAGTGCCATTGCTATTACAGTGCTCGGAAAACTCAAAAGTCTTAAGGTGTATAAGTCAGCTGGACCAGATGGACTACATCCCAGAGTCTTGAGAGAGGTTGCTAAAGAGATTGCAGATGCATTGATCATGATCTTTCAAGAATCACTTGATTCTGGCATGGTCCCGGAGAACTGGCAGATTGCAAGTATCACTCCACTCTTTAAGAAGGAAGGTAAGCAAAAGAAATTATAGGCCAGTTAGTCTAAATTGAGGAGTGACCTTTTAGAACAGAGGTAAGGAGGAATTTTTTTTTTTAGCCAGAGAGTAGTGACTCCAAAGTGTTGGAGCCTATTAGGGTTAGGATTAGGGAGCAGACTTAATGGGCTGAATAGCTGAATTCTGCTCCTATGTCATATGGTCTTGTATCTGCCTTTCTCTTGGGCTGCATTTATATTCTCAGTGTCTGGATTAGTGGCGATAATGCTCTGCAAAATGACTCTATCCCAAACTCCTGCAGCTCACTATGTCCAACTCCCATTCCCACATGATTCCCTTTCTCTCCCATTCTGCATATTTCCATGATGCTTCTTCAGTACAGCAGGTTAATAATCGTAGCTTTCCACACTTGTAAGGTTGCCAGCAAGTAATAACTTGTCAATAATTATTTTCAATGAACATTTAAAAAAACAATTTGTTATTATTATTTTGATCTTATGAAAAGCTTACATTTCTCTGGTACACGTAAGTGTATCTTTTATTTGAGGTTTAAGCACTGCAGGTCTCTCGATAGCTTATTCACATTTTAGATTGCCTGCCTCATTCACCATGTTTACGTACTGGTGGTGTGGATCTCCCCTCCATCCTCTGACCACAATCATCTAACTCTGTGCAAGGCCTATTTCATACAATTGCTCATCCCTTCCCGAGAAGAAGCTCAGAATGGGAAACGTCCAATTCCTAATCCTCCATCAGATTGGGGAAAAGACCATTTCCCAATCCTCTGTCAAATTGGAACACGTACCAGTTCCCAATACTTCACCTGTTGAAGCAGATTGTGATAGTGGGTACAGACGGTACTGGAGTATTGGAGTATTGTTTGGCTGTGTGTGTGTGTGTGTGTGTGTGTGTGTGTGTCTGTGTCTGCTGGAGCAGTCATCTTACCAAATCTAACGGACCAAAGGCAGACCGGTCATCAGGTTACTGTGCCATCAGCCAAGGGTTAAAACAGTGACTGCAGACACAGTGCTGCCATTGAATAGTTTTCGACACTGTCTGATCTCTGGGAATAGACCGCTGGATTGGGTGACCAGAGATACATCACCCTCGTTCAAGAAGGAAGTAAGACGCAAAGTGAGGAACTGTTGGCCTGTTATCCAGGCACATGTCGGTGCCTTGGTGCCTGAGTCTGTGGCCAGGGAGGAAATTGCTGGTCATTTGGCGAAGCTTTAAGTAATAGTGGTGCCATAGTGACGTAGTGGTGAGCACAATGCTATTGTAACTCAGGATGCAAGAGTTCAGAGTTCCTCTCCGGCATTCCCTGTAAGGAGTTAGTACACTCCTTCCCATGCACACATGCCTTTCCTCTGGCTACACCAGTTCCCTCCTACAGTCCAAAGATGTGTGCATTAGTGGGTTAATTGGTCATTGTAACTTGCCGTGTGGTTAGGCTAGGGTTAAATGGGTGGGTTGCTGGGTGGCGTGGCTGAAAGGGCAGAAAGCCTGTTCCACGCAGTATCCCTAAGTAAATAAATAAAATGTTGAGACCAAGTCAACGTGGTTTTAAGGAAGGTTTAACGAAGAGAGAAATGTGTTTGCATAGCTCTAACAGGGTATGATTTACTATTCTTTAGGGGACATTTACTGATGGTGACAGAGACATGAGGACCTGAGGGAACTATAGGGGGTGATGCTGACAGAGAATCAGAACTGCAGTACGATTTCAGTGTGTGGGGGTACCCCACTTCACGTGGAAATGTAGATGGTGAATCTTTGGAATTCTCTTTCCTGAGAGACATTGACTGTACTGTATTTGGCAGGGGAGGGAACTGGAGTGATTGTGCTGTAGATAAGGAGCTGCTTTACAAGCAGAGGCAATGTAGAGTGAGGAGAGGCTGTTGATGGGGCAAAATTGCAGTCAACAGGATGAGTTGCAACATAACAGGCAGACAAAATTGAAAATAGTGAATATAGGACTGAAGGTGTTAGATTTGACTGTGTGCAGTATACGGAATAAGGTAGATTAACTTCTAGTACAGTTACAGATTGGCATGTATGATGTTGTAGGCATCACTGATTCATGGCTGAAAGAAGATTAGCTAGCAGTTTAACATCCAAGATACACATTGTATTGAAAGGACAGGCAGGAAGGCAGAGAGGGTAAAAGAAAAGAAATCAAATCATGAGAGAGAGGTGACACAGGGTCAGGAGGTGTCGAATCATTGTGGAGAGAGCTAAGGAACTGCGAGGGTAAAATGACCCTGATGGGAGTTATATTCAGACCCACAAACAGTAGTAAGGATGTTGTCTATAAATTGCAATGGGAGATAGAAAATGCATGCCAAAAGGGCAAAAGAGTCATGTGGGACTTCAATATGCAGGTAGACTGGGAAAATCGAGTTCATGCTGGATTGCAGGAGGGGGAATTTCTAGGGTGTACATAAGATGGCTTTTTAGAGCAGCTTGTGGTTGAGCCCAATAGGGTATCAGCTATTCTGGATTGGGTGTTGTGCAATGAAATGGAATTGAACAGAGAGTTTAAGGTAAAGAACCATCAGGGACAAGTGATAATAATATGATCAAATTCACCCTGAAATTTGAGAAGGAGAAGCTAAGGTCAGATGTATCAGTATTGCAGTAGAGTAAATGGAATTACAGAGGCATGAGAGGAGCTGGCCAGAATTGACTGGCAGGGATGATGGCAGAGCAGCAATGGCTGGAATTTCTGGAAGAAGTTTGGAAGGCACAGGATATATACTGTACATCCCAAAGAGGAGGAAGTGCTTTAAAGGCAAGATGTCACAATCATGGCTAACAAGAGAAATTAAATCCCACATAAATGCTAAAGAGAGGGCATATAATAGAACAAAAATTAGAGGGAAGTTAGAGGATTAGGAAGCTTTTCAATATCAACAGTAGGCAACCAAAGAAGTCATTAAGAAGGTAAAGAAGGAATTTGAAAGTAAGCTAGCCAATAATGTTAAAGAGGATACCAAAAGTTTTTTCTGACACATAAAGTGTAAAAGAGAAGTGAGAGTGGATATCAGACTGCTGGAAGACAATGCTGGAGAGATAGTAATGGGGGACCAAGAATAGTGGCTGAACTGAATAAGTATTTTGCATCAATCTTCACTGTGGAAGACACTAGCAGTATGGTGGAAGTTCCTGGTGTCAGTGGTCATGAAATGTGTGGTTACCATAACCAGGGAGAATGTGCTTGGGAAACTGAAAGTTTTGAAGGTAGATGAGTCACTTGGACCAGACGTTGTACACCCCAGGGTTCTGAAAGAGGTGGCTGAAGAGATTGTGGAGGCATTAGTAAAGATCTTTCAAGAATCACTAGACTCTGGAATGGATCCAGAAGATTGGTAGTCATTTCAATCTTCAAGAAGGGAGAGAGAGACAGAAGAAAGGAAGTTCTAGGTCAGTTAATCTGACCTCAGTGTTGGGAAGATGTTGGAGTTAATTAACGATGAGGACTCAGGGTACTTAGAGGCCATAGTCAGCATGGTTTCCTCAGGAGAAAACCTTGCCTGACAAATCTGTTTTAATACTTTGAAGAAATAACAAGCAAGATAGAAAAAGGAGAATCAGTTGATGTTGTGTATTTGGATTTTCAGAAGGCCTTTAACAAGATGCCACATGAGGCTGCTTAACAAACTACAAGCCCATGGTATTACAGGACAGATTCTAATATGGATAAAGCAGTAGCCGATTGGCAGGAGGCAAAGAGTGGGAATAAAGAAAACTTTTTCTGTTCGGCTGCCAGTGACTAGTGGTGTTCTACAGGGGTCTGTGTTAGGACAGATTCTTATTATGTTATATGTCAAAGATTTGGATGATAGAGTTGATGGCTTTGTTGCAAAGTTTGCAGACAATATGAAGGTAGGTGGAGGGGCAGCTAGTTTTGAGGAAGTAGAGAAGCTACAGAAGGATTTACAGATTAGGAGAATGTGCAAAGGAGTGGCAGAATACAGTATCGGGAAGTGTATGGTCATGCGCTTTGGTAGAAGAAATCAGACGGTTGACTATTTTCTAAATGGAGAGAAAATACAAAAAATGGAGGTGCAAAGGGACTTGAGAGTTTATGTGCACAATTTCCTAAAGGTTAATTAGCAGATTGAATCTGTGGTGAGGAAGGCAAATGCAATGTTAGTATTCATTTCAAGAGGACTAGGATATTTCTTTAGCCAGAAAGTGGTGAAACTGTGGTATTCTTTGCCACAGGCAGCTGTGTAGGCCAAGATTTTATGTATATTTAAGGCAGAGGCTGGATAGACTCTTAATTGGTCAGGGCATGGAGTGATATGGGGAAAAGCAGGAGATTGGGTCTGAGAGGAAAATTGGATCAGACATGATGAAATGGCGGAGCAGACGTGATTGGCCAAATGGCCTCATTCTGCTTCTATATCTTTTAGTCTCACAGTCTTATAAAAGCAAGGATGTAATGTTTAGACTTCATAAAGCACTGGTGAGGCCTCATTGTGAGCAGTTTTGGGCTCCTTATCTCCGAAAGGATGTGCTGAAGCTGGAGAGGGTTCAAAGGAGGTTCACAAAAATGATTCCAGGATTGAATGGCTTGTCATATCGAGTGTGTTTAATGGCTCTGGGTTGGTATTCACGAGAATTCAGAAGAATGAGGGGTGAGCTAATTGAAACCTATTGAATGTTGAAAGGATGTGGAGAGGTTGTTTATGATCTTATTCCAAGCCAACAGGTGGGGGAGTTGGATTTTGGGAATTGAAGGGTTGAAAGAATTGGCAGAAAACTGGAGCAGAGCTAATCTGACATCAGCCCTGATCTCAATGATCAAGGAAGCTGGCTCAAATAACGAATACTCTGAGGGTTTGTGCCATGAGTGTACTGAGCCTGATATTTCGGGATATCTCCTCTTTCCACACCTCCCAGTGCAGGAAAATATCCACCATTTTAATGTCTCAAGACATCACTTAACCTTCTCAACCCAAGGACGATATCGTTGTGAAATGAAGGCCTACGCACGATGGGTCCCTCTTACCTGCTGCCTTTGTTTTGCAGGGGCTGCTTGGAACCCAGGAACTTGGCCAGCTGTACTTCGAGCCTATCAAGGACAGACAGGGGAATGTTCTCATTGTGACCATGAGGGAACTGAGCTCCCAGCAGAGCCTGGAGAATGTCAGGTGGATTCCGCTGGCTAAGATTCAGAACCAGTGCAAGTCACTGTCTGCGGCAGATGAGCCTACGGCGCTGGACATACTGCTGTCGACTCTACACGTAGGATAATGGTTGTGACAAAGCCCCTGAGAGGCAGCATACCCTCTGAATCAGACATTACTTACAGTCATTACAACTTTATAGCTTAGGACAGCTAGAACACCTCACCCAGGAAGGGGTCTACATGGACTGCCTTGAGAGCAGACAGCAGACCATGTGGTTGCTCTCCTTGGAGTAGGGGAGGGTGCGAAGGGCCTGGTGCATCCGCTTGGCAATGGGCCTCATGGTACCTCCAGCAGAGGTGGCTAAAACGAGAGAGACAGATTTGGGGGAAGGAGCAGGAGTTTTAAGGTGGATCTGAGGAAGAATGTTTTTACCCCTCATGAATGTTTGGAACCTGGGACACATGGCTTGGGAGGATGGGAGAACGGGGTGCGGGAGACATTGACACAACATTTGAGATGTCTTTGACTGTACGTTTACAATAACCTTGGTGAAATGAGCTGGTGTAACAACAAGCTGTGGAAGATTTCGACAGATCAGGCTGCATCCACAGGAGAAAATGAACAGTCAAGATCTTTTATCTGTAAAGAGAGATAGAGGGGAGAGAGCCAGTGAGTGGTGAGCTGGCTGGAAACATTAACTCTGCATAGGTGAAGGGACTTGGTTCTCAGCAGTCGGAATGAAGGACAGAAGCATACTGGAGTGACCTTGGCAGAGTATTCACAGGGTTGACCTACTGAGGATCACTGAAGCAGTGAGCCTCAGGGAGCCTGAGTGTGAGATTTAAAAATGCAGGGTGGGGAGACAGTGTGAGAGTTGTACAGGCAGGGTGGGGAGACAGTGTGAGAGTTGTACAGGCAGGGTGGGGAGACAGTGTGAGCATTGTACAGGCAGGGTAGGGAGAAGGTGTGATGGTGTACGTGCATGGTGGGGAGAGGGTGTGACGGTGTACGTGGAGGGTGGGGAGACGGTGTGACGGTGTATGTGCGGGGTGGGGAGAGGGTGTGACGGTGTACGTGCAGGGTAAGGAGACGGTGTGACGGTGTACGTGGAGGGTGGGAAGAGGGTGTGACAGTGTATGTGCGGGGTGGGGAGAGGGTGTGACGGTGTATGTGGAGGGTGGGGAGATGGTGTGATGGTGTATGTGCGGGGTGGGGAGAGGGTGTGACAGTGTACGTGCAGGGTAAGGAGACGGTGTGACGGTGTACGTGGAGGGTGGGGAGAGGGTGTGACGGTGTACGTGGAGGGTGGGGAGAGGGTGTGACAGTGTACGTGCAGGGTGGGGAGACGGTGTGACAGTGTACGTGCGGGGTGGGGAGACGGGAGTATTGTATGTGTGGCGGTTGAGAAAGCTGGAGTGTTATACGTGCACCCTGGGGAGACGGTGAGATGGCGAACTTTGGGTTGACGTTGCTCTGTCCTCCCACAGGAGAAAGTGGCATTTCACAGACAGAGCCATGAAGTTCTCGCTCCTGGACTTTACCTCGGCTATCTCAAGCTCTGCAGTTCAGTTGACCAGATTCGGGTTCTCGTCTCCCAGAAACTGCCCAACATCCTGTGTCACGTGAAGATCAGGAACAACCACAATGTCTCCAGGTAACATAGCACCTTTGTGAGCAGCATCTTTGTGGGGCAGTGTATTTTGTGAATCTAAGACCATGAGGCCATTCGGCCTAACGAGTCTTCTCCAACATTTCATCATGGCTGATCCATTTTCACTCTCAATCCCAATTTACTACCTTCTCCTCATATCACTTCATGCCCTGACCAATCAAGAATATATCAGCCTCTGCCTCAAATATATGTAAAGTCTTGGCTTCCACAGTCACCACAGACTTACCACTCTCTGAAGAAATTCCTCTTCAACTCCATTCTAAAAGGATGCTCTTCTATTCTGAGGACAACACGCTGGAGGAACTCAGCAGGTCGGGCAGCATCCGTGGAAGCAAACAGTTAACGTTTTGGGCTGGAACCCTTCGTCAGGACTGTAGAGGGAAGGGGCAGAGGCCCTATAAAGAAGGTGGGGGGAGGGTGAGAAGGGGAAGGCTGGTAGGTTCCAGGTGAAAAACCAGTAAGGGGAAAGATAAAGGAGTGGGGGAGGGGAGGCAGGGAGGGGATAGGCAGGAAAGGTGAAGGAATAGGAGAAAACACAATGGGTAGTAGAAGGAGGCAGAACCATGAGGGAGGTGATAGGCAGCTGGAGGAGGGGGCAGAGTGAAACTGGGAAGGGGGACAGGAGGTGGAGGGAATTACCAGTAGTTGGAGAATTACAAGGAAGGTTTACAAGGATGTTGCCGAGACTTGAGAAACTCAGTTACAGAGAAAGGTTGAATAGGTTGGGACTTTATTCCCTGGAGCATAGAAGAATGAGGGGAGATTTGATAGAGGTATGTAAAATTATGATGGGTATAGATAGAGTGAATGCAAGCAGGCTTTTTCCACTGAGGCAAGGGGAGAAAAAAACCAGAGGACATGGGTTAAGGGTGAGGGGGGAAAAGTTTAAAGGGAACATTGGGGGGGCTTCTTCACACAGAGAGTGGTGGGAGTATGGAATGAGCTGCCAGACGAGGTGGTAAATGCGGGTTCTTTTTTAACATTTAAGAATAAATTGGACAGATACATGGATGGGAGGTGTATGGAGGGATATGGTCCGTGTGCAGGTCAGTGGGACTAGGCAGAAAATGGTTCAGCACAGCCAAGAAGGGCCAAAAGGCCTGTTTCTGTGCTGTAGTTTCTATGGTTTCAATGTTTCTAATTCAGTGTTCATGCCAAGGGGCTGGAGACTACCCAGACGGTATATGAGGTGTTGCTTCTCCAACCTGAGTTTACCCTCATCATGGCAGCAGAGGAGTATTCATTAAGTACCTCTGCCATCTCCTCCGGTTCCATACACACTTTTCCACTGTCACACTTGATTGGTCCTATTCTCTCACATCTTATCCTCTTGCTCTTCACATACTTGTAGAATGCTTTGGGGTTTTCCTTAATCCTGTCCGCCAAGGCCTTCTCATGGCCCCTTCTGGCTCTCCTAATTTCATTCTTAAACTCCTTCCTGCTAGCCTTATAATCTTCTAGAATCTCTATCATTACCTAGTTTTTTGAACCTTTTGTAAGCTCTTCTTTTCTTCTTGATTAGATTTACAACAGCCTTTGAACACCACGGTTCCTGTACCCTACCATCCTTTTCCTGTCTCATTGGAATGTACCTATGCAGAGCTCCACGCAAATATCCCCTGAACATTTGCCACATTTTTTCCATATATTTCCCTGAGAACATCTGTTTCCAACTTAAGCTTCCAAGTTCCTGCCTGATAGCCTCATATTTCCCCTTACTCGAATTAAACGTTTGTGACGTGAAATTTGTTAACTTAGCAGCAGCAGTTCAATGCAATACATAATCCAACAGAGAAGTAAGTGTGTGTGTGTGTATGTGTGTGTGTATGTGTATATATATATATATATATATATATATATATATATAGATAGATAGATAAAATAAATAAATAAAATAATAATAATAAATAAACAAGTAAATCAATTATGTATATTGAATAGATTAAAAAAGTGCCAGAACAGAAATACTGTATATTAAAAAGAAGTGAGGTAGTGTCCAAAGATTCAATGTTCATTTAGGAATGGGATGGCAGAGGAGAAGAAACTGTTTCCGAATCACGGAGTGTGTGCCTTCAGGCTTCTGTACCTCCCATCTGATGGTAACAGTGAGAAGAGGGCATGCCCTGGGTGCTGGAGGTCCTTAATAATGGATGCTGCCTTTCTGAGACACCGCTCCCTGAATATGTCCTGGATACTTTGTAGGCTAGTATCCAAGATGGAGCTGACTAGATTTATAACCTTCTGCAGCTTCTTTCGGTCCTGTGCAGTGGCCCCCCTCCACCCCCATACCAGACAGTGATGCAGCCTGTCAGAATGCTCTCCACAGTACAACTATAGAAGTTTTGAAGTGTATTTGTTGACATGCCAAATCTCTTCAAACTCCTAATAAAGTATAGCTGTTGTCCTGCCTTCTTTATAGCTACATCGATATGTTAGGACCAGGTTAGATCCTCAGGGATCATGACACCCAGGACTTGAAGCTGCCCACTCTCTCCACTTCTGATCCCCCTATGAGGATTGGTATGTGTTCCTTCATCTTACCCTTCCTGAAGTCCACAATCAGCTCTTTCATCTTACTGACGTTGAGGGCCAGGTTGTTGCTGCAGCACCACTCCACTAGTTGGCATATCCCACTGCTATATGCCCTCTCGTTGCTACCTGAGATTCTACCAACAATGGTTGTATCATCAGCAAATTTATAGATGGTATTTGAGCTATGCCTAGCCACACAGTCATCTGAATACAGAGAGTAGAGCAGTGGGCTAAGTACACACCCCTGAGGTGCGCCAGTGTTGATTTTCAGCGAAGAGGATGTTATCACCAATCCACACAGATTGTGGTCTCCTGGTTAGGAAGCTGAGAATCCAATTGCAGAGGGAGGTACAGAGGCCCAGGTTCTGCAACTTCTCAATCAGGATTGTGGGAATGATAGTATTAAATGCTGAGCTATAGTCAATGAACAGCATCCTGACGTAGGTGTTTGTGCTGTCGTGTGGAGAACCATTGAGATTGCGTCTGCCGTTGACCTATTGTGGCAATAGGCAAATTGCAGTGGTTCAGGTCCTTGCTGAGGCAGGAGTTCAGTCTAGTCATGACCAACCTCTCAAAGCATTTCATCACTGTAGATGTGAGTGCTACTGGGCGATAGTCATTACGGCAGCCTACATTATTCTTCTTTGGCACTGGTATAATTGTAGCCTGTTTGAAGCAAGTGGGAACTTCTGCCCATAGCAGGAAGAGATTGAAAATGTATTTTTAGATTACGAAGACACGCAGTCCTCTTGTATTGTCATTTAGTAATGCATGCATTAAGAAATGATATAATATTTCCTCCGGTATGATATCACAAAACACAGGACAGACCAAGACTAAAAAAACTGACAAAACCACCTAATTATAACATATAGTTACAACAGTGCAACAATGCCATAACTTGATGAAGAAGTCCATGAGCACAGTAAAAGTTCAAAGTCTCTCAAATGTTCCACATCTCACACAGACGGGAGAAGGAAGAAAAACTCTCCCTGCCATTCTGGACCACAATCCGTCTCTGAGTCATCCAAAAACTTCCAGCCTCCGAACCAGCTCTCCGACACCGAGTACTGAGAGCCATCTCTGTCCAGACGATTCAACCTCAATCTCGGTCGCCAACAGCAGGCAAAGCTGGGGATTTTGAGGCCTACCCTCCGGAAGATTCCCGACCACGGAGTAACGACAGCAGCGAACGAGTGTTTCAGAAATTTCTCCAGACGTTCCTTTGTGCTTTCACGTCCCTCTCCATCAAATCAGAATTGTCCACGGCCCCTATTTAATGGATACGATATCATTTTTCACCGGAGGGCTGCACACGTGCGGCACGCTGCTCTCTCTCCTCCCGTCATTATTTTGCATTAGTCTTCATTGTAGAAGACACTAACAGTATGGTGGAAATTCCAGGTATCAGGTGTCATGAAGTGTGCAAAGTTACCATAACTAGAGTGAAGGTCTGAAAGTAGATAAGTCACCTAGACCAGATGGTGTACACCCAGGGTTCTGAAAGAGGTGGTTGAGGAGATTGTGGAGGCATTATGGAATGGTTCTAGAAGACAGGAAATTTGCAAATGTCACTCCACCCTTCAAGAAGGGAGAGAGACAGAAGACTTGAAACTATAGGCCAATTAGTCTGACCTCAGTGGTTGGGAAGATGTTAGACTCAATTATTAAGGATGAGGTCTCAGGGTACTTGGAGGCACATGATAAAATAGGCTGTAGTCAGCATGGTGTCCTCAAGGGAAAATCTTGCCAGACAATTCCGTTGGAATTCTTTGAAAAAATAACAAGCGGGATAGACAAAGGAGAATCGGTGGATGTTGTGTACTTGGATTTTCAGAAGCCCTTTGATCAGGAGACACACATGAGGCTGCTTAATAAGCTACAAGCCCATGGTATTACAAGAAGGATTCTAGCATGAATAAGGCAGTGGTTGATTGGCAGGAGGCAAAGAGTGGGAATAAAGGGAGCCTTTTCTGGCTGGCTGCCGGTGACTAGTGGTGTTCCACAGGGGTTTGTGTTGGGACCAATTCTTTTTACGTTATATGTCAGGAATTTGGATGATGGAATTGATGGCTTTGTTGCAAAGTCTGCAGGCGATATAGATAGTTGGAGGGGAAGGTAGTTTTGAGGAAGTAGAGAGGCTGCAGAAGGACTTAGATTAGGAGAATGGGCAAAGAAATAGCAGATGGAATACAGTGTCAGGAAGTGTATGGTCATGCACTTTGGTAGAAGAAATGAAAAGGTTGACTATTTCCTAAATGGAGAGAAAATACAAAAAACTCGGGAGTCCTTGTGCAGAATTCCTTAAGGTTTTTTGCAGTTTGAGTCTGTGGTGAGGAAGCAAATGCAATGTTTGTATTCATTTTGAGAGGACTGGAATATAAAAGGATGTAATGCTGAGACTTTATAGAGCACTGGTGAGGCCTCACTTGGAGTATTGTGAACAGGTTTGGGCCCCTTAGAAAGGATGTGCTGAAACTGGAGAGGATTCAAAGGAGGCTCATCAAAATGATTCCAGGATTGAACAGCTTGTCACAGGAAGATCGTTTGATGGCCCTGGGCCTGTATTCACTGGAATTCAGAAGAATGAGGGGTGACCTCATTGAAACTTATTGAAAGGTGACAGGCTTGGATAGAGTGGATGTGGAGAGGTTGTTTCTGATGATGGCAGAGTCTAAGATCAGAGCACACAGCCTCAGTATAAAGGAGTGTCCTTTTAGAACAGAGATGAGGAGAAATTTCTTCAGTCAGAGGGGTGAATTTGTGGTTCCGTGCCACAGGCAGCTGCGGAGGCCAAGGCTTTATGTATATGTATATTTAACTTTACAATAAAACCATTAATTCTGTCATCAGTCATTAACATATAATGTAAAAAGAAGAGACCCCAAAACAGACTGCTGTGGAACAGCACTAACCAACCAGACAAGTCTCTCTTTATTCTGACTCTCTCCTGTCAATTAGCCTCTGGTTTATCAATGCTGGTACCTCTCTTGTAATACCATGGGCTCTTAACCTGTTAAGCTGATTCATGTGTGGCACCTTGTCAAAGTCCTTCTGAAAATCGAAGTGCACAACATCCATTGATTCGCCTTTGTCTATCCTGCTTGCTATTTCTTCAAAGAATTCCAAAGAATTGTCAGGCAAGATTTTCCCTTGAGGAAACCACGCTGACTACGGTCTATTTTATTATGTTTTTCCAAGTACCCCCAAACCTCATCCTTAACAATCAACTCCAATATCTTCCCATACACTGAGGCCAGACGAACTGGCCTATAATTTCCTTTCTTCTGCCTCTCACCCTTCTTGAAGAGTGCAGTGACATTTACAATTTTCCAGTCTTCCAGAACCACTCCAGAGTCGAGTGATTCTTGAAAGATCATTACTAATGCTTCCACAATTTCTTCAGCCACCTCTTTCAGAACGCTGGGGTGTACAACATCTGGTCCAGGTGATTTATCCACCTTCAGACCTTTCAGTTTCCCAAGAACCTTCTCCCTTCTAATGGCAACTTCACACACTGCTGACCCCTGATACTCTCGAACTTCCACTATACTGCTAATGTCCTCCACAGTGAAGACTTATTCAAAATACTTATTCATTTTTTCTGCTGTTTCATAGTCCCCCATTATGACCTCTCCAGCATTGTTTTCCAGCGGTCCAACATCCATTGTCACCTCTCTTTTACAGTTTATATATCAGAAGAAACTTTTGCTATCTTCTTAAATATTATAGGCTAGCTTACTTTCGCATTCCATCTTTTCCTTCGTAATGACTTTTTTTATTGCAACCTGTTGGTTTTTAAGAAGCTTCCTAACCCTCTAATTTCCCACTAATTTTTGCTCTATTACATGCCCTTTCAATGGCTTTCATGTTGGCTTTGACTTCTCTTGTTAGCTATGGTTGTGTCATCTTGCTTTTAGTGTAGTCGCGCGCAAACACACTACTAAAGAAACACATGGAGGCAGGGAGAGCTGAACTCAGAGTGCCTTTACTGATTCAAAATCGCGCGCTTAAATCTCTCCTCCCATGGGCCCCTGTGACCTGCGGGGCGGACGTGACGTCAGACTGTCCCCAGGAGATCTGCCCCGAGCGGGTAGTTCCAAACGCGCTACCGCGTGTCTGCCCGCGGCTCCTGATGGCGGTTCGAGTCCCGTGTGTGCGGGCCGCCATACCACCCCCCCCCCCCCGAAACATCCACTGGGGGAGTGGAGCCCCCAGTCTGTGTGGCTTGCCTGGGCGGCCAGCCTTGCCAGCGCGGTGCAGGTACCCTCACTGGTTGCTCAATGTCCAAGTGTGCCGGTTTGAGCTGCACCAGTGCTGTGCACAAACCAGATGTGAACTGCGCCCCTCTATCAGAAGTGATGTCCCTTGGGAAGCTGAACCTGGCGATCCGGTTTGCAATGAGCGTCCTGGCGCAGGACTCAGTGGAGGTGTCTGCGAGCGGTACGGCTTCCGGCCATCTGGTGAACCTGTTTACCATAGTTAAGATATACCTGTGCCTCCGGGAGACTGGCAGGGGGCCGACGATGTTCACGTGGATGTGTTGGAACGTTCTGTGCTTCGGCTGGAACTGCTGGAGGGGAGCCTTCATGTGCCGCTGGACTTTGGCGGTCTGGCAGTGTACGCATGGCCTGGCCAGTGTCTGACCTGTTTGCGCAAACCGTGCCAGATGAATCTGTCCGCTACCAGCTTGATGGACGCCCGAATGGACAAGTGGGCCAGGTCATACAGCGTGTCAAACACCTGGCGCCTCCATGCTGCTGGTACCACGGGTCAGTGTTTGCCGGTAGACACGTCGCACAGGAGTCGATCCGCTGCCAGGCCGATGGAGACGTCCTTTAACTGGAGTCCCGAAACAGCGGTGCGGTAAGCCGGGATCTCGGTGTCCGGCCATTGTGCTTCCGCCAGTACTGCGTAGTCTATTCCTGAGGCCGACATGCCTACCGAGTGGAGGCAGGGGTGAGACAGTGTGTCAGCAACGACGTTGTTCTTCACTGCGATGTGGCGGACGTCCGTGGTGAATTCTGAAATAAAGGACAGGTGCCTCTGCTGCCGAGCCGACCATGGGTCCGATACCTCGGTCAGTGTGAAGGTGGGGGGCTTGTGGTCCGTATATACGGTGAACTCCCTTCCCTTGAGGAAGTACCGGAAATGCCGGACAGCCAGGTAGAGCGCTAGCAACTCTCTGTCGAAAGCACTGTACTTCACCTCTTCTGGCCGTAGGTGCTGGCTGAAGAAAACGAGTGGTCGCCACTGGACCTCGACAAGCTGCTCCAGGACTCCGCCGAATGCCGTGTCGGAAGCGTTGGCTCTGAGTGCTGTGGGTACATCGACTCTCGGGTGCACTAGGAGGGCTGCCTTTGCCAGCGCCTCCTTGGCCTGCTCGAACGCCTCCGTGGACTCCGTGTCCCATGCCACTTCTTTGGCCTTGCCGGCCATCAGGCTGAACCAGGGTCTCATGACGCGTGCCGCTGCCGGCACGAACCGATGATAATAGTTGACCATCCCTACAAACTCCTGCAGGCCCTTGACTGTGCTGAGCTTGGGGAACTGGCGGAGAGCCTGGACCTTGTCCGGTAGGGGAACTGCAACATGTTGGTTGACTCTGTGGCCCAAGAAGTCGATCTCCGTCAGCCCAAACTGACACTTTGCCAGATTGATTGCCAGTCCGTGGTCGCTCAGGCGTTGGCAGAGCTGGCTCAAATGTGCCACGTGCTCTTGGTGCGAACTGCTGGCCACCAGGATATCGTCCAAGTAAATGAAAATGAAATCCAGGCCGCGTCCCACCGAGTCCATGAGCCTTTGGAAAGTTTGAGCTGCATTCTTGAGACTGAAAGACATCCTCAGGAATTCGAACAAGCTGAACGAGGTGATGAGGGCTGTCTTGGGCACGTCATCAGGGTGCACTGGGATCTGACGTTATCCCCTGACCAGGTCGATCTTTGAGAACATAGTTGCTCCATGCAGGTTCGCCGTGAAGTCCCAGATGTGGGGTACCGGGTATCTGTCGGCGGTTGTGGCATTGTTGAGCCTTCTGTAGTCTCTGCAGGGCCTCCATCCTCCTGCGGACTTGGGCACCACGTGCAGCGGGGACGCCCATGGGCTGTCTGAGCGGCGTACGATTCCCATCTCTTCCATCTTACGGAACTCCTCCTTGGCGAGGTGGAGCTTGTTGGGTGGGAGTCTGCGAGCTCGGGCGTGCAGCGGCAGTCCTTGCGTGGGGATGTGGTCATGGAGAACTGAGGGGTGACTATGGAGGGGAATTCCGCCAACACCCTGGCAAATTCGTTACCCAAGAGGGTCACAGAATCCAGATGGAGGGCTGGTAGCTTGGCTCCTCCGAGCTGGAAAGTCTGGAATGTCTCGGTGTGGACCAAACGCTGGCCTTTTAGGTCGACCAGGAGGCAGTTGGCTCTTAGGAAATCTGCCCCTAGTAGTGGCTGTGACACCGCTGCCAACGTGAAAGTCCAAGTAAAACGGCTGGACCCAAAGTGCAGTGAGATAGTTCGCGGGCTGTACGTCCGAATACTGGTGCCATTTGTAGCGGTGAGTTCGGGGCCTGGGACCGCGTTATGAGTGTCCATGTTCGAGGGGGGGAGTATGCTGACTTCGGCCCCAGTGTCTACCAGGAAGCGCCGCCCAGACTGTCGGTCCCAGAGGTACAGGAGGCTGTCTCGGTGGCCAGCCGTCGTAGCCATTAGCGACGGCTGGCCCCGGCGTTTCCCGGAAAAGCACATGGTGGACGGCAGTGGCGCGCACCTGAGCCCCATCTTTGGTGATAGAAACACCATTGTTCCGAACTTTGGTCTTTTTCCCCCATGAGTCTTGACGGCTTCGGTTGCGGGGCCTGGGCTTTGGGGCGCGCGATCGTGGCTAGGCCAGTGGAGGCTGCTCCACGTTGCTTGCTCTGCCAAAGGACGTTTTCTTTAGCCGCGACCCTGAGTGGATCGCTGAAATCCTCACTCGCGAGGAGGAGGCGAATGTCCTCTGGCATTTGCTCAAGGAACAACTGTTCAAATAAAAGGCACGGCTTATGGTCGTCCATGAGCGCCAGCATATCATTCATGAGCTCGGATGGCGTGCGGTCGCCCAGGCCGTCCATGTGTAGGAGCCGCATGGCCCATTCATGGCGGGAGAGTCCGAAGGTATGGATCAGGAGTGCCTTAAGCTTAGTGTACCTGTCCTCCATTGGCTGGCGTAGGAGGTCGATGATCCGGCCTGCCGTCTCCTGGTCGAGCTTGCTGACCACGTAGTAGTACCGCGTGGCGTCATCTGTGGTGTCTCTGATATTGAACTGGGCCTCAGCCTGCTCACACCAAACGTGGGGCTGAGTGGCATAGAAAGGAGCTTCAGAGAGACCGCGCTGTGCGAGTTGCTTGAACTCATGGCTGGTCGCTGAGTCGCCGGCTCCAGATACCGTCTGGAATGTCAGGGTCACCAACGTAGTCACGCGCAAACACGCTACTAAAGAAACACACGGAGGCAGAGAGAGCTGAACTCAGAATGCCTTTACTGATTCAAAATCACGCGCTTAAATTTCCCCTCCCATGGGCCCCTGCGACCCGCGGGGCAGACGTGATGTCAGACTGTCCCCGGAAGGTCCGCCCCGAGTGGGTAGTTCCAGATGTGCTACCGCATGTCTGCCCACGGCTCCCGATGGTGGTTCAAGTCCCGCGTGTGTGGGCCGCCACATTAGAATACTATCCAGAAGTTCTGCTCTGCCATCTTCCCTGCCAGTGTTCTTTTCCAATCAATTCTGAACAACTCCTCTCATACCTCTGTAATTTCTGTGATATTATGATCATTCGCACCGTCTTCTTTTACCTGAAGATCACTGATCAGTTCTGGTTCTTTGCAAAACACCCAATCCAGAATAACTGATCCACTAGTGGGCTCAATGATGAGTTGCTCTAAAACACCATCTTGTTGGCATTCTAGAAATTCCCACTCTTGGGATCCAGCACAGCCTGATTTTCTCATTCTATCTGCATATTGAACTCCCCCATAACTATTGTAACATTGCCCTATTGGCCTGCATTTTCTATCTCCCATTGTAATTTGTAAGCCAGGTCCTTACTACTGTTGGCGGGGGTGGGGGTGGGGGGTCTGTATATACTGTAACTCCTATCAGTGTCTTTTTACCCTTGCAGTTTCTTAGCTCTACCCTCAATGATTCAATCCAAACTCTTCCAATCCTATGTCACCTCTTTCTAATGATTTGATTTCATATTTTTCCAACAGAGCTACACCCCCCTTCTTTCAATACAATTAAGCTCCCAGCTATAATCTTCTTTCAGCCATGATGCCGTAATACCTACAACATCATACCTGCCAATTTGTAACCATGCAACAAGTACGTCTATCTTATTCCGTAAACTGTGTGCATTCAAATATAAAACCTTCAGTCCTGCAATGTTGTTGTCAATAGCCTCTCCTTGCTTGGAATCTCAGTACACACTACCTCTGTTTGTAAGCCAAATGCCTCAACCTTGGCACTATCACTCCAGTTCCCCTTTCCCTGCCAAATTAATTTAAACCCTCCTAAGCAACTCGAGCAATCCTTCCTGCAAGGATATTGGTCCCCCATGGTTTCAGGTGTAACCGGTTCCTTTCATACAGGTTGTACCTTCTCCAGTAGTGATCCTAATGATCCATAAATCTGAACCCCTGCCCCCTGCACCAGTTCCTCAGCCACATATTCACCTTCTAAATCATCCTATTCTTACCCTCACTGTCGTGTGGAGTGGGCAGAAATTCAACAATTACTATTGTAGAGGTCCTGTTTTTCAGCTTTCTACCTAGCTCCCTAAGATTCTTCTGCAGGACCTCCCCACCTGTCTACCTATGTTAATGGTGCCAGTATGTACCAAGACTTCTGGCTACTCAACCTCACCGTTGAGAATGCCATGGAGCCATGCCAAGACATCTCTGACCCTGCCACCTGGGAAGCAAGATACAGATTGTGCCTGGCAAAGGTGCTCCGGACAACATGTAATGACTTACATCTGGGCAGCGTGTGGTGATGTCTGATCCTCTGAAAGGGAGTCATCTGGTTTCTTGGGCCCCTGAGTCAGACACCTGGTATCTGGTCTCCGTGTGTCAGACTGGTCTGGTTCATTGACATATTCCAACCAGCATAGATAGGTTGAACCAAAAGGCTTAACGCCATCACTTAATCCTCACAACACTGTGTTGGTCACCAGGATGTGGAAACACAGCCATCTCTGCCTGCCTCAGCTCTGCCCCAGCCTTTACCAAAGGCCACCAGTTGTGTGAGCCTCCTGTCGAAGGATTAGGACACATTGTCCTCAATGGTGACACTGTCTTCTCTGTAACACAATCATCTGTCTGCGTGCCTCTGTTTCTGCCCCAGGCTTTGCAAAAGGCCACCAGTTGTCTGAGCTTTCTTTCGAGGTATTTGGACATGTTCTTCTCCCTTTGGTTTTCCAGAAGCTCCACCAATTCCCAGCCTACTGGTGACCACCCTGTCCAGCGGTCCCATCTCAGTCCAGGTCTGAAACCTGAC
Source organism: Mobula birostris (assembly GCF_030028105.1). Taxonomy (NCBI): domain Eukaryota; kingdom Metazoa; phylum Chordata; class Chondrichthyes; order Myliobatiformes; family Myliobatidae; genus Mobula; species Mobula birostris. The sequence continues at coordinate 158,384,074 of NC_092378.1, forward strand.
CCAGACAAGCCCCTCTCATTATTACAGTTTTGTATTATGGTTTTGGAGGGGATAACAAGATGCTGCAGGCAGGTGTGATGGTGTGCTCGGGACAGGACTATGAAAAGCCGGGGTTTGAGGGGACCAGGCAGAGTGCCGACAGGGTGCACAGGATAAGAGTGTGGAGAAGGCTATAAGACAGGAGCACAATTAGGCCAATCACCCCTCGAGTCTGCTCCACCATTTGATCATGGCTAATTTATTAACCCTCTCAACCCCATTCTCCTGCCTTCTCCCTGTAAACTAGAACATGTCAAACTCCACTTTAAATATACCAGATGACTTGGCCTCCATAGCCATCTGTGGCAATGAATTCCACAGATTCACTACCATCTAGCTAAAAAGTATTCCTCTTCTTCTCTGTTCTAAATGGACATCCCTCTATTCTGAGGTTGTGCCTTCTGGTCTTAGACTCCCCGACTATAGGAAACATCCTGTCCACATCCACTCTATCTGGGCTTTTCAAAATTCAATAGGTTTCAGTGAGATTCACCCTCAATAACTGTACTCCTGTCAAATGTTCTCCCCGTTATTATTCGTTGGCTGTGGATTTCAGTTTGAGGTGTTGAACTCTGCATTAACCTGATTTATTTCCAACAATGCTTCTGTATCTCCTCACTGTCTGCCTAGGGATGAGTGGGAATGGCTGCAGATGTTGAGGAGCTTGGATGAGTCCAACCCCATGGATCCATGTGAGGAGAGTCCACAGACACGGTTCCAGGAGGAGCTGAGGGCAGCAGTTCCAGAGTTGGTGAAACGCTTTGCCATCCCTTTGCAACAGGTACCCACAGTGTGCTGACTGCATTTTTTCCACTCCCTGCCCCGTTCTCACAGCCAGCGCAAACGTCCCAGGAGCAAAGTCTTTGCTTTCCCATCTCTTTACTGCAGGTCTGTAGTCCAAGTCCATATTCAAAACGCAGAAAACCTGGGTAACATTCCCCAGGCACAGTGGCAGGCCTTTCTCTCTCCATAGCAGAGCAATCCCACCAGTGATCAAAAGACAGATAAGTTTGGCGCCTTTTATTTTCCTTTTTTTTGCGATTAAATGATTACACGTTATAGATCTTACTGGAACTATGTAATTAATAGAGATAAAATATAAAAGGAAAATAAAAGGCGCCAAACTAATCAAAGTTCAACAACTTCGTGCATACAATTGGAGCTCAATTAATGGAGTCTTCTCTCCACCATTCGCTCCCCTCCGACCGCCTCGACCTGCCACCTGGGACCAACCATGGTGGTTGACCAGACGCTCCACACGAGTCTATCTTCGTCTCCTCTCCTCGCCAAAGACCCTGGGCCTCTGACTCCTGCTCAGGGTTGATCCTGCCGCCCAGGGTCACAGCATCGCGTCTCCTCTCTCTATCCCCATCGCACCTTCTGCCTCAAAGCCCGCGAACAATAGCTTACAGACACACAAGAAAGAATAGCATCTATCCCAATTGGTTCGTTCCCTCTCTTATCAATAATATAACCCAAGCAAGCAGAGAGAGAGCGAGCTCCTTACATCATAGTTATTATTACAGAAAAGCCATTTTAATTATAACATAACAAAGAAGCCATTTTGTTAGCCTTCTCAGTAACATAAAAGAAGAAACCCCTTACATATGGTTTTATGATCTATCCAGAAAATGTTGACTGAAGGAACATCGAACGCTGGTGCCATCTTGCTACCCTTTACCTCTTGACCTGTGCTTTACCCCCACCCTAATTGCCGTCTGATCATTTGTTCCCTGACCAATTTTCCTTGACCTGTTGCCCCATGACCTGTTACCCCTGACTCCTGACTGTTGCACTGCTGTATTTGCCCCTGAACCCTGAACTCCATGGGTTGGGTTTACAGGGGTCAGTGATCTCAGTGCTACCTCTTGGTTCCCTCAGGTGAAGGAGTTGCGACTCTACAGTCAGGAGGTCTTGGAGTTTGCTGGAGATTTATCCTTCCTCCTGCTTCTGCCACCCTCTGATGACGTGTGTACAGCCCCCGGACAGAACAGCCCCAGCCCCCGGCCTGGGCTCCTCACCCTGCCCCTGCAGACCTTTGAACTGGGTGAGAGGATGTTACCTGCAGTTTACCCTCTGTGTGTGTCTGTCCCCACCTGTCTGTGGTGCTGTAGGTGAGTGTTTCGTTGTACCTGTATCTCACTGTGCTTGCCACACCACAGTAAACTTGACCAGATCCAAACAGCTTCACCAGTCACTGAGTCGGGCAGTGAGATCGTGGATCACATCAGTGTGCTGTTACTCTGGCATTGTCTGTTGCTCACTGACTCCCAGCATGTTTCAATGATTTACTCCAACAAATTGTTTGTCTGCAGTGATTCCTTCAGCTGGCTGTTTCCAACACACATATGTTAACAGCATCCCCCTTCCCAGTTCTGACTCTCTACTTCTCTGTGAAGGCTTTCTGCAAATTCCAGTTGCTGCTCCAGATATTAGTCGCGCTTTTCTGTCAAGGAAATGAGACTGCCTCTTTCAGCCCATGTGAACTCTGTTTAATAACGTCAGGCGCCAAGTCAATGCTGAAGTTATCAGATGGTAATGAGTGTCTGCTTGGCCGAACCATAAACATAGTGGCGTCAAAGTCCCAGTTGTATAAGATCCCGTCTCATTCGAGAGTTTGCCCAATTCCATGTGAAAGGTTTGTTTATCAATGCACTGGGGGTGAGGGGGTCCTGTCCCAAATAGTTGCTCGGGAGCTTACTGGGGTGAGAGGTCTCTTGCCCCACTCAGGAGGCTGGGAACGTACTGGGGGCAAGAAGTCTCCCCTCCCACTCAGGAGGTCGGGGTTTTACTGGGGGTGAGAGTGCTCCTGCCCCACTCAGGAGACTGGGGTCTTTCTGGGGATAAGGGAGTTCCTGTCCCACTCGGGAGCTTGGGAGGCTTACTGGGGGTGAGAGGGCTCCTGTCCCACTTGGGGGCTTACTTGGGGTAAGAGGGCTCCTGTCCCACTCAGGAGCTCTCTGTCTGTCTCAGGTTGCCCAGACCTATGGGAAATGCATGTTTTTCAAAACACCATGAGAGAGTGTCCCCTAACTGCCTGTGCTGTGCTCCCTGCCACACCTGTAGTCCAGGCTGATGTTGGACACCTTTATTCATTTGGGATGTTTGGAGGCCAAGCTGGCCATGGTTGATGTAAGCGCCTGCCTGCCCACTTGCGTACGGGTTGTAAAATACATAGGAGCAGAAATATGGCCATTCGGCCCATCACATCTGCTCCACCATTCCATCATGGCTGATCTATTATCCTTCTCAACCCCATTCACCTGCCTTCTTCCCATAATCTTCAACGCCCTGACTAATCAATAACCTATGCAGTGTTTTCTCCAACACTTCTTCAATGGAATCTCAGGAATGTCAAGGGACTTTAAATTCCTGTTCTTCTGAACTATTTGATGTTACTGATACCTGACCAGTGCCTTCCCTCTTGGCGCAGTTGGGCAGTGGAAGCCTTCGTCAGGTACTGAGCTTCCCTCCCTCCTCGCAGGTGAGAGGCTGCAAGAGAAGCGAAAGCTGAAGCAGGGTCTAATCTCTGTCCAGGGACCACAACAGAAATGTCTCTGCGGCTTCCGGTGGAATACATTCATTTTTCCAGAGACTGATTAAACTTAGCTTCCTTGAAGTAGTTTGATGAATAGTTACTGTAATCAATATATTGAACGTAGACCAGTACAGTACAGGAACAGGCCCTTCAGTCCACTGTGACGTGCTGAACCAATTAAATTAGTAATCAAGTAATCTCTTCTGCCTCCACAATGTCCATATCCTTCCATTTTCCTCACATTCATGTGCCTATCTAAACATCTTTTCAGAAGTTTTCAAAACTCTTTAGATTCTGGACTAGTTCCTGAGGATTGGAGGGTGGCTAATGTAACCCCACTTTTTAAAAAAGGAGGGAGAGAGAAACCGGGGAATTATAGACCGGTTAGCCTAACATCGGTGGTGGGGAAACTGCTAGAGACAGTTATCAAAGATGTGATAACGCACATTTGGAAAGCGGTGAAATCATGGGACAAAGTCAGCATGGATTTGTGAAAGGAAAATCATGTCTGACAAATCTCAGAGAATTTTTTGAGGATGTAACTAGTAGGGTGGATAGAGGAGAACCAGTGGATGTGGTATATTTGGATTTTCAAAAGGCTTTTGACAAGGTCCCACACAAGAGATTAGTGTGCAAACTTAAAGCACACGGTATTGGGGGTAAGGTATTGATGATAGATAGATAGATAGATATACTTTATTGATCCCGAGGGAAATTGGCTTTCGTTCCAGCCGCACCAACCAAGAATAGAGCATAAATATAGCAATACGAAAACCACAAACAATCAAACAACAAAATGCAAACTATGCCAGACGGAAAAAAGTCCAGGACCAGCCTATTGGCTCAGGGTGTCTGACCCTCCATGGGAGGAGCTGCAAAGTTCGATGGCCACAGGCAGGAACGACCTCCCGTGCCGCCCAGTGTTGAATCTCGGTGGAATATGGCCGGGGTCCAACAGCAAAAAGTTCAATATCCGGTCTACAAACACGTTTTTCAATCGTAACATGACCCGGATTGCACCATCTGTTGTTAACCAGAACAGTGAGCACCCAACTCCTTTACGCTTACCGCTCTCAGTGCACTTCCGGTCAGCCGGAACGGTCTGGAAGCTGTCCATGGAGAAGTTTTGATCGGGTATGTCCTCGTGCAGCCCCGTTCCAGTGAAACACATAACACTGCACTCCCGAAATGTTCTTTGACGCCTGGCTAGCACCGTGAGCTCGTCCATTTTATTACCCACCGAACTCCTCTTCTCCATAAGTCTCTGTTGTCTCGACCCGGTCCTCTTTCCTCGCCTTTGTGATCCCCCTCTGCATCCTCTGTGTGTTTTCCTCCAGATTTCAGCCGGGGTGTCCGCCGCTCTGCTCGCTAAACCATCCGGCATTAGCGCAAGCAGCTGGTCCCTGGGATGAACTTTGCGAACATGCTTCTGTCCCGCGTGTCGGGATGTAACTATTTCCAGCGCTAAAAACCCAAATAAAACTCTCTCTACCAGCATGTTAGAGAGGGTGCAGCTTCGATGTGTTACCGTGAAAAAAAAATACAAAAAATAACGTAAATTAAAAAGTAAGAAGAAAAAAGTAAGAATCCGATCGGAACAGCTGTAACAGACTGCATGCACGACTGGTGCATGCGTGCTCACTCATGTGGATAGAGAATTGGTTGGCAGACGAAGCAAAGAGTGGGAATAAACGGGACCTTTTCAGAATGGCAGGCGGTGACTAGTGGGGTACCGCAAGGCTCAGTGCTGGGACCCCAGTTGTTTACAATATATATTAATGACTTGGATGAGGGAATTAAATGCAGCATCTCCAAGTTTGCGGATGACACGAAGCTGGGCGGCAGTGTTAGCTGTGAGGAGGATGCTAAGAGGATGCAGGGTGACTTGGATAGGTTAGGTGAGTGGGCAAATTCATGGCAGATGCAATTTAATTTGGATAAATGTGAGATTATCCACTTTGGTTGCAAGAACAGGAAAACAGATTATTATCTGAATGGTGGCCGATTAGGAAAAGGGGAGGTGCAACGAGACCTGGGTGTCATTGTACACCAGTCATTGAAAGTGGGCATGCAGGTACAGCAGGCGGTGAAAAAGGAGAATGGTATGCTGGCATTCATAGCAAGAGGGTTCGAGCAGGGAGGTACTACTGCAGATGTACAAGGCCTTGGTGAGACCACACCTGGAGTATTGTGTGCAGTTTTGGTCCCCTAATCTGAGGAAAGACATCCTTGCCATAGAGGGAGTACAAAGAAGGTTCACCAGATTGATTCCTGGGATGGCAGGACTTTCATATGATGAAAGACTGGATGAACTAGGCTTATACTCGTTGGAATTTAGAAGATTGAGGGGGGATCTTATTGAAACATATAAAATCCTAAAGGGATTGGACAGGCTAGATGCAGGAAGATTGTTCCTGATGTTGGGGAAGTCCAGAACGACGGGTCACAGTTTGAGGATAAAGGGGAAGCCTTTTAGGACTGAAATTAGGAAAAGCTTCTTCACACAGAGAGTGGTGAATCTGTGGAATTCTCTGCCACAGGAAACAGTTGAGGCCAGTTCATTGGCTATATTTAAGAGGGAGTTAGATTTGGCCCTTGTGGCTAAAGGGATCAGTGGGTATGGAGGGAAGGCTGGTACAGGGTTCTGAGTTGGATGATCAGCCATGATCATACTGAATGGCGATGCAGGCTCGAAGGGCAGAATGGCCTACTCCTGCACCTATTTTCTATGTTTCGATGTCTCTTAAATTGTCTAATGTCTCTGTCTCTACCAGCACCCCAAGCAGTGTACTCTAGGCACCCAGCGCTCGGTGTGAAAATCATTTACCTCGCACGTCTCCTTTGAAATCACCTCCTCTCACCCTCTGATGTTAGACATTTCAACCCTTGGAAAAAATATTGTCTATATATGAGGATGTAATGTTAAGACTTTATAAAGCACTGACAAGGCCTCACTTGCAGTACTGTAAGCAGTTCTGGGCCCCTTATCTTAGAAAGGATAGAACATTGAACATAGCAAACCTACAGCACAACACAGGTCCTTTGTCCCACAATGCTGTGCCAAGCACGTACTTACTTTCAGCCTCTGACTATCCCACATCTTATACACCTCTATCAGGTCACCTCTCATCCTCCGCCGCTTCAAGCAGAAAAGGCCAAGTTCACTCAACCTAATCTCATAAGGCATGCTCCCCAATCCGGGCAACATCCTCGTAAATCTCCTCTGCACCCTTTCTATAGCTTCCACTATAGAAAGGATGTGCTGAAACTGGAGACAGTTCAAAGAGGTTCATGAAAATGATTCCAGATTGAATGACTTGTCATATGAAGAGCATATGATGGCTTTGGACCTGTATTGACTGGAATTCAGAAGAATGAGAGTTGACCTCATTGAAACCTATCGACTGGTGAAATGCCTTGATAGACTGGATGTGGAAAGGATATTTCCTATGGTGGGAGAGTCTAAGACCAGAGGACACAGCCTCAGAATAGAGGGGACATCTATTAGAACGGAGATGAGGAGTGGTGAATCTGTGGAATTCTTTGCCACAGGCAGCTGTGGAGGCCAAGTCCTAATGTATATTTAAGGCAGAGGTTGATAGGTTGTTGATTGGTCGGGGCATGAAGGGATACGGGGAGAAGGCAGGAGATTGTTACTGAGAGGAAAAGTGGATCAGGTGTGAGGAAATGGCGAAGCAGACAATGGTCCAAATGGCTTCATTCTGCCCCTATATCTTCCGGTGTTACGATGCGACGTGAGTGAAGTGCACCTCTACACCTGATGGACAGTGTGGACCTGCTGTTATGCTGTGAAATGTTAGCTCTCTCCACTGAGTCTACCTGGCTGTTGGTTCTTCGAGCAGTTCCTGCTTCATGTGTGGAAAGAAGTTGATTGCAATTTACAGAGAGGATGGGGGAAGAGTGAATGGCCTGTGGAAATATCCCCAACAGGGCAAGATCAGGTCAAAGATTTTACAGGAGCAGAAACCAGAAGGAAATGATTGAAGTTCCCTGTAGATCAGTCAGTGTCTGCAGAGAGAAGAAAACTAGAGGTTTCAGTGAAGTCACTAACACTCTACTAAACACATGAGGATAGGTCTGGTTTCTGAGTCCATCTCTACAGGAGCTAATCTAGTGAACCATTGTTGTACTCCATCTATGACTGGTACATTCTCAAAGTTCAAGTTCAAAATAAATTTATTATCAACATGGCACCAAATGTTCTCTATTCACAAGGAGAGCAGAGTGGGATACAACATCCTAGTCACGGTTTCACCAGGGCTGACTGTGAGTGGAGGAAGGTGCCTCTGCTCATGAACTTCAATCTTCCTGCTAAAGCTAACACACAGCAGCTTTCCATCACTTCCCCCAGCTAGACATTACTTTAAGTGGTGTCTGTACATTTAAACAATTTTAATTTCTCTGACATTTTTGTTCACATTACGCTTGTTCATTTGCTGAGCATGTCCATGAGCCCTGACCCTGCCCATTCACGCAATCGTCCAAATTTCTCTTAAATGTTGCAATCCACTTCTGCTGGCAGCTTGTTCCACACTCTCATCACTCCATGAGTGAAGAAGGTCCCCACCGTGCTCCCATTAAATATTTCATCTTTTACCTTTAACTCATGGCCTCTAGTTGTAGTCTCACCCAACCTCAGTGGAAAAAATCCTGCCTTTACCTCTCATCATTTTGTATATTTGGTTCCAGGTTCCAGGATAAGACCTGTCCTAACTACTCATCCAGAATCCATGAACCCATCAACACTATCTCACTATTCCTCTTTTCCATTATTTATTTATTGTAACTTACAGCTTTTTTAAAAAGCTTGCACTGTTCTGTTGCCACTTAACAACAAATTTCACAACATACTGTGTGTCAGTGATAATTGTTACGTACCCCGTAACTGGGTTGCCAAACCAGCAGAAATGGATCACTCAGTTGGAGTCTGGATTACTGAAACTAAGGAAGTTTTATTAAAGAAATAAGCAACACAGTACTCTAATTAAAAGGATAATAAATGCAACAGTTCAGCAATGATAAACACACATGTACACAGAACTAGGATAACAGGATCAATCAAGCTCTATCGTCGTCTAGGGGTAAATGACCAGTTTCAAAGTGACGCAAAGTTCAGTTCAATTGAGTTCAGTTCAGTTCACAGTGATCACTGCTGTGGTGATGGACGGGGGCGGGGGGAAGGAGAGAGAGAGCAAAAGCGAATGAATATTCAAATGGCTTCCACACAGACCTTTGATATTCTTGGCAGTCAGCTTTCGGGCGAGCCCTTTGTAATGTCTTCTGAGGTCACCGACTGTGACCCCTCCGTTTTCAGATATGATCGCTCCTCTGCAGTGAACCTGGCACCCAGGCAAGGGCGGACACACACCAGGTTCTCGCCGATCGTACCTTTCCACCCTGTGCGTCTATGGCTTGGTCCCGCGACCAACCCTCCAAAACTCCCACCGACTTGTGGGAGGCACACCGCTTCCAGGGTCTCGTTACCTCGTGGTGTCGTGTGTGATTTGCCTTAGTGAACCTGTCCCTTTTTATCCCCCTGCTGGGGTATCGCCTGTCCATCACTTCAAACAGTTCAGGGTTCAAAGAGGAGCCGATCTTGACAGCTCTCAGACCGTGTCTCTTTCCGTTAAACTCTCCTGTCCCTTCATTAACATTTTCAAATGCTGCTCCATTGTCTTCCTTATCTGTCTTTCTCCTGAAGACAGGCGGCAGACCAACTGCTGATCCCACTGGTGCCAGCACAGGACAGTTAGCATCTTAGTCTATGTGTACTTTCGTCACACCCCTCCCCTTTAAGGATTTTTATCGGGGTAAAAATTACAAACATGAATACATTATTAGGTACACACTAATATACATCTTCATCAGCTATTTGGCTAATACAGAGAATTTTAAGTTGTCAACACCTGACAGACAGTCAGCAATCACATTTTCTGTTCCTTTTATATGTGTTATTAATAATCTCCTAAACCAGGCTCCAACTTAGCAAACTTCATAGTGGCCGAAAACACTGATGAATTGCGATCAATGTAACCTCTCATTGGGTTTCGTCCCGGACCACAATAACAAGGGTCGTCCCATCCCGACTTAGTTTTCTCTTGCAAGGGCTTAGTAGGAGGGGGGAGGGGTAGTAACCGCAGAGTTATTGCAAAACTTCCTACAGTACCCCACCATCTCCAAGAGCCTTCTGAGGGCCCTCTTGTCTGTTGGGGTTTGGATGTCAGAGATAGCCCGCACTTTAGCTTGCATCGCTGCCAGCTGCCCCTGTGTCACCACAATTCCCAGATAAGTGACCTTCGTGTGGCCGCACTCATTTTTTTCAAGGTTCACTATCAAGCTGGCTTCAGACAGCCGTATTACATCACCAATACACACCTCTGTGTTCGTCAGCCCTTTCGTCACTGAATTACTCATTCTATAGGAATGTTGCTCACTCGGCTGACCTAGCGTGACAAACACCACCCAACATCCCAGTTCTTTGCATCGCCTCAGGACAATCAAACACACGTGTGCGACCCGTTTAATTACTTCTCCTAAAGAGTCGCTTTGTTCGGGGATTAAGGGAGAGACCTTATCAGCAGAGCTGGCCAAAACAATAGCCTTCTCCCATCTGGTCGATACCATACTCATCTTTTCAAAATGGTTTTTTTTTCTTATCAGGGGGACCCTAGCTTCATTGATTTCCGCGCTAACACCGACTAGGTTTGTTAGCATATCAAAAGCCTGTGACCGTCTCAGTTCGCGTCTGCCATAATCAATAACATCCTTCCTCCTGTGCAGCCGGTAAACCTCTTTCATGATTCTACCAACTGTTTCCTCCAGCACCTCAAAATGTCCACCGAGGGGTACCTTGTGGGCCAGGTTAAAAATCTCATCCCCATAACCCTTTTGCACCACCCCCCATTCCTCATCGGCGGGTACGGTACTTGGTCTCCCTTTCTTCCTTAGCACTTCCTCCTCCACACAATAGCCTACTGGCTCCCTTCTTAATTCTGCGTCAGAGAGAGCTGTCTCCGCCAAAACCATCAGCCCCTCGTCTCGCTCCTGCGCCTGCACAAATTCCTTCCTGGCTAATGCTAAGTCTGTCTCGGCTCCCTCACTACCTCTTGTTTCACTACACTCCTTCTTTTCACTTTCTACCTCCTCCTGGTACAGGGCTGGTAGAAACGTCTCAGCTAAGTTTACTTCGGCAGCCCTGGGATGAACCTGTGAGTCCATGGGCGGGGCCTCAATGCTGGCAGGCTGACCTGTCAAGCTTACTGTCGAGAACACAATTCCCCCGGCGAGGTCATTACCGAGCAAGACTTCCACGCCTTTCATCGGTAATTCGGGCCTCACCCCGATTGTGACTAGTCCAGAGACCAAGTTGCTTTGTAGGTGTATCTGGTGCAAAGGGACTGCCTCTGTCCCTTCCCCAATACCTTTGACCTTGACCTCCCCAGTCTGGGTCTCTGAACTAAACTCTAATACACTCTTCAATATCAATGACTGACACGCTCCCGTGTCTCTCCAGATCCGCACTGGAACTGGGTTTATCCCCTCCTTCACCGACACCAATCCGGCCGAGATAAACCTCTCGCACCCTTCCTGAACTTTGGCAGACCTTTCCTCTCCTAGCAGTTCATTCACCAGCTCAATACAGCTAGTCGAAATCGCCGTTTTTCCTTTCCTCGTCTCCTTCTTTGGGGCAAAGCACCTGGACGCAAAGTGTCCGACTTTCCCACAATTATAACAGATGACCCCAGGAGACTTCCTACCAGACTGCTCCTGGTCTACCTTATCCTTCTCACTCGTCCCCGGCTTACTTACTGACTTTTCCGGCGGACTCTCCCCGCTGTCCTGACTACCCTTCTGGTAGCCTTTACTCGGGGCAAACTTCATTTTATGCATCAACGCGTACTCATCCGCTAACTTAGCAGTTGCAGCTAACGTGGCTGCCTCTTTCTCATCTAGGTAGGGTCTCATACCCTCGGACACAACCTTTAAACTGCTCAATCAGGATCAGCTGTAGCAGTCTGTCATAATCCCCATCTACCCCCTTCGAGGCGCACCAACGCTCACAATATGTCTGCATCTCACGGGCAAACTCTAAATACGTGCGGTCCCACTGCTTCCTCGCATTCCGGAACCTCTGCTGGTACGCCTCTGGGACCAACTCATAAATCCTGAGGATGGCCTCTTTCACCACCTCATACCTCTGGGCATCTTCCGCGGACAAAGCTGAGTAAGCTTGTTGGGCTTTTCCTTTAAGTACACTCTGAAGCAAAACAGCCCACTTATCCCTCGGCCAGTCCTGACTTGTAGCAACTTTTTCGAAATGGAGAAAGTACCGATCCACATCGGTATTGTCAAATGGGGGAACCAGCCTAACCTCCTGGGTCGCCCTGAACCCTCCACCTTGGTTCGGCATGGGCCCCTGCGCTGCCATCATCTTTAACCTCTCCAGCTCAAATTCCCTTTCCCTCTGCTTCTCTTCTCGCTCCAACTGTTTATCCCTCTCTTCTCGCTCCAACTGTCTCTCTTACTCTCTCTCCTGCCATTCTAACTGTTTCTCTTTCTCTTCGTGTTCTAGCTGCCGTACCCGGAACTCGTGCTCGAGTCTCAGCTTTTCAAGCTGCACCTGTACCGCGTCTCCAGCAGGTTTTTCAGTAGATATCACCTCCAGCTCCCCTTGGGGAAACACACCTTTAGATACACAGTGCTCTACGATAGCTCTGTGTATCTCCTCTCTCCTCATTGTCGACTTCCCCTTAACAAGATTCAACCGTTTGGCCACAGCTGCCAATTCCGCTTCCTGGCATCCTCTAATGCCTCCAAGGTCGGCACCTTTAGAAATTCCTCAATCTCCATTTCTGCTGTTTGCCTTTTCTTTCTTTCGGGAATTTTAACCCAATCAATTTACTCCGTCCCAAATTTAACGTTCAAAATCGCGGACGAGAACCCCACTTATGTTACGTACCCCGTAACTGGGTTTCCAAACCAGCAGAAATGGATCACTCAGTTGGAGTCTGGATTACTGGAACTAAGAAAGTTTTATTAAAGAAACAAGCAACACAGTACTCTAATCCAACGGATAGTAAATGCAACAGTTCAGCAATGACAAATACACATGTACACAGAACTAGGATAACAGGATCAATCAAGCTCTATCGTCGTCCAGGGGTAAGTAACCAGTTTCAAAGTGACGCAAAGTTCAGTTCAATTGAGTTCAGTTCAGTTCACAGTTATCACTGACGTGGTGATGGACGGGCGGGGGGGAAGGAGAGAGAGAGCAAAAGCGAATGAATATTCAAACGGCTTCCACACAGACCTTCGATATTCTTGGCAGTCAGCTTTCGGGCGAGCCCTTTGTAATGTCTTCTGAGGTCACCGACTGTGACCCCTCTGTTTCAGATACGATCGTTCCTCTGCAGTGAACCCGGCACTCAGGCAAGGGCGGACACACACCAGGTTCCCGCTGATCGTGCCTTTCCACCCTGTGCGTCTATGGCTTGGTCCCGCGACCAACCCTCCAAAACTCCCACCGACTTGTGGGAGGCGCACCGCTTCCAGGGTCTCGTTACCTCGTGGTGTCGTGTGTGACTTGCCTTAGCGAACCTGTCCCTTTTTATCCCCCTGCTGGGGTATCGCCTGTCCATCACTTCAAACAGTTCAGGGTTCAAAGAAGAGCCGATCTTGACAGCTCTCAGACTGTGTCTCCTTCCGTTAAACTCTCCCGTCCCTTCGTTAACATTTTCAAATGCTGCTCCATTGTTCCTTATCTGTCTTTCTCCTGAAGACAGGCGGCAGACCAACTGCTGATCCCACTGGTGCCAGCACAGGACAGTTAGCATCTTAGTCTATGTGTACTTTCATCACATAATAAAGCTGATTCTGATTTGCATTCATCTCACTCTCTGTTCCCCGTACCATGTGCTATAAATTAGTTTCACATCTTGGTAGTGGTGGTTGTCCTTCATGTCTGACAATGACTGCAAACCTGTGTATGAGAATTTTTAAAGTAGAAAAGCTTGCACTGGGGCAGCTCCACTCTCCTGACCTCGGAAGTCCAGGTCCAGTGGCATGAACAAGTGTCACAACAGGGGTCTTCCTTGGTTGCAGTGGATGACCATGAATTCTTCTGTTCCTCATCATGGCCTTCGCTGTCCACGAAACAGCCTTCCTATCTGTTGGATCTCACTGTTGATCTTATCTGTTCAGCTCACTGGAGCTGATTTCACATGCTGGCACAGGCATGTCCCTATCTCAGCGGGACATGAGGCCCGCCGGCTACCCTCACCTGGTTTTGCTGGCGTGTCGAAGCGGTGTACTGGGGTGTGGCTGTTGTCATATGCAAACAGCTGCTTGGAGCCATAGGTGAGAGTTGAGTGTTCAGTGGGGACCAAATGGGAATGAGCTGCCAAAGAATGGACACAACAAGCTCCTTCACTATAGGAGCTACCCCTCCCGAGACACCTTATATGCCTATACATAACTACTTCTGTGCCTTCTAAAAGAGGATATACACCACATCTTCCATAGTTGCCTGCTAGCTACAGTTTCAAAAGCAACATGGATGGTTGAAAGCTAACTTGCCCTCTCGAACTCCAGTGGCGCCATAAACGTCGAAGTTTCTTCTCAGTCTTTCTCAGGAGTGAATTCTGACAATATTGCTGTTACCAATGTCACTCTAAGGGGATGATGGTGTTCTCTCTCCTGTAATGTGTAAATAGTGGGTTACGTTTGCTGCCCTTCTGCTTTCTGGGCACTTTTGCAGAATCTCTGTGATCCGGAGGATCAACCTGTGCATCCACCATGCCCACAATGTTCTTCATCTGCAGATAATCATGTCTGTGGGAGCTGCTTGATTCTGGTCCCAATATTCTATGGCCTTTTTCCGTGCTGTAATTGTCATAGGTTATATGGTTATATTTCTTTAACAAAGCTAACATTTTTCAGCTGTGCATTTGCCCCACTTTTCCTCATTAATTTCGAGATGTTTTAGTGTTTGTGTAATTCGTGAAGACAGAAACAAAATATTTGCTCTGTGGAGGGGCAGGTAGTGTTGAGGAAGCAGGGAGTCTGCTGAAGGACTTGGACAGATTGGAAGAATGGGCAAAGAAGTGGCAGATGGAATATGGTGCAGGGAAGTGTCTGGTCATGCACTTGGGTAGAAGGAATAAAGGCAGAGACTCTTTTCTAAACAGGAGAAAATTCAGAAATCAGAGATGCAGAGGGACTTGGGAGTCCTTGTGTGGGATGCCCTAAAGGTTAAATTGCTGGTTAAGTCAGTGTTAAGAAATGTAAATACAATGCTAGCATTCATTTTGAGAGGACTAGTATGCAAAAGCAACAATGTAAGGCTGAGGCTTTATAAAGCATTGGTTAGACTACATGTGGAGTATTGTGAGCAGTTTTGGACCCCTTATCTAAGACAAGATGTGTTGGCATTGGAGGGCATAGAGAAGGTTCTTGATTAATGAGGCATCCAAAGTTATAGGGAGAAGGCAGGAGAATGGGGTTGAGTAGGATAATAAATCAGTTATGGAGGAATGGCAGAACAGACATGATGGGCTGAGTGGCCCCATTCTGCTCTTAGGTCTCATCATCTTCTTGTCTCTGCCACTTTATTATTCTCTGACAGTTTCCTGTGTATCAACCTAGAAAAGACCCACAGTAACTTTTGATCATCTTTTCCTTAGCACAGACACTTTCATGGTCTGTTTCTTTGTTTTCAAATATCTTAGTTGTTTTCTTTGAAATATAAGAGACTGACCTAGTTAGTATTCCTGAAGTTTAGCCAAGCAAATAGGAAAACCAATTTCCCTGAACAGAGGGTCAAAGACCAAGAGCATGGATTAACAGTAACTGGGAGATGGATGAGAGGAGATTCTGAGGCAGAAAGACAGAAGCTTCATCACGTTTAACCATTCAGGGCTGTGGATTAAAGGGAGGTGATGGGCTGGAAGGCTCTTTCTCAACCTGTCAGCAGGCACGCTGTTGGGCCAAATTGACTCATTCGTGCTTTACACTTCTTCTGTTTGGGACTGCTGTTGACTCACACTGAATTCTCTACGGAGGTTTTTAATAGTCATGGTCCTGGGCTGTTATGTGAAGAACATGGAAGCATTGTATAGTTTAGAACATTACATTTCATTCACTTTGTTAGGCGTACCTTATTGATTTTTGAATTCATCATGAGGGAGCAAAACTCTGTCCATGTTTGCTGGTATCCTGTGATTTATCCAAGCAGTCTTTGAGAGGTAGACAAGTCATGCAACTCAGGCTGGGAGGCAGACAGGTTGGGGTTCTGAGTCTATGAGAGGCAGATAGGGTGTGAAACTTAAATTGGCTTTGAATTTGAAGTTCAGTTTGGTGGCAAGTATTGGTAAAGAGGGCTAGAACCAAAACTGGTCCAGGCCAGATGTGACAGTGTGTCCACTTTCTCCCCCAGTTCACTTCTTCACCTATGACAGGGCATTCATCAGGCAGTACTGCCAAGTGTCAGCTCTTCTGGAATTCGACCTACTCCTGTCCCAGCAGGCACTGCGCGAGGCTTTCTCTGATTCGGAGGTAGTGGCAGCTAAACAGAGGCATCAGCAAGTCCAAGATTTAATCCAGGTGAGATGTTCAGTGATCATTAATCCAGGTAAAATGTTCAGTGATCATTAATCTGGGTGATCAGATGTTCAGTTATCGTTAATCCAGGTGAGATGTTCATTAATGCAGGTGAGATGTTCAGTGATCGTTGATCCAGGTGAGATGTTCAGTGATCATTGATCCAGGTGAGATGTTCAGTTATCGTTAATCCAGGTGAGATATTCATTAATGCAGGTGAGATGTTCAGCGATCGTTAATCCAGGTGAGATGTTCAGTGATCATTGATCCAGGTGAGATGTTCAGCGATCGTTGATCCAGGTGAGAAGTTCAGTGATCGTTAATCTGGGTGAACAGATGTTCAGTGATTGTTGATCCAGGTGGGATGTTCAGTGATCATTGATCCAGGTGAGATGTTCAGTGATCGTTGATCCAGGTGAGATGTTCAGTGATCATTGATCCAGGTGAGATGTTCAGTGATTGTTGATCCAGATGAGATGTTCAGTGATCGTTGATCCAGGTGGGATGTTCAGTGATCATTAATCCAGGTGTGATGTTTAGTAATCGTTAATCTGGGTGATCAGATGTTCAGTGATCGTTGATCCAGGTGAGATGTTCAGTGATCGTTTGATCCAGGTGAGATGTTCAGTGATTGTTAATCCAGGTGAGATGTTTATTAATCCAGGTGAGACGTTCAGTGATCGTTAATCCAGGTGAGATGTTCATTAATCCAGGTGAGATGTTCAGTGATCGTTAATCCAGGTGAGATGATCAGTGATCGTTGATCCAGGTGAGATGATCAGTGACCGTTGATCCAGGTGGGATGTTCAGGCATTGGTATTTCAGGGGAGATGTTCAGAGATCATTGATCCAGGTGAGATGTTCAGCGATCGTTGATCCAGGTGAGATGTTCAGCGATCGTTGATCCAGGTGAGATGTTCGACGATCGTTGATCCAGGTGAGATGTTCGGTGATTGTTAATCCAGGTGAGATGTTCGGTCATCATTGATCCAGGTGAAATGTTAAGTGATCATTAATCCAGGTGAGATCTTCAGAGATCATTGATCCAGTTGAGATGTTCAGTGATCATTGATCCAGGTGAGATGTTCATTAATCCAGGTGAGATGTTCATTAATCCAGGTGAGATATTCAGTGATCATTACCCAGGTGAGATGTTCAGTGATCGTTAATCCAGGTGAGATGATCAGTGATCGTTGATCCAGGTGAGATGATCAGTGACCGTTGATCCAGGTGGGATGTTCAGGCATTGGTATTTCAGGGGAGATGTTCAGAGATCATTGATCCAGGTGAGATGTTCAGCGATCGTTGATCCAGGTGAGATGTTCGGCGATCGTTAATCCAAGTGAGATGTTCGGTGATTGTTAATCAAGGTGAGATGTTCAGTGATCATTGATCCAGGTGAGATGTTCAGTGATTGTTGATCCAGGGGGGATGTTCAGCGATCATTAATCCAGGTGAGATGTTCAGAGATCGTTGATCCAGTTGAGATGTTCAGTGATGGTTGATCCAGGTGAGATGTTCATTAATCCAGGTGAGGTATTCAGGGATTGTTAATCCAAGTGAGATGTTCAGTGATCATTGATCCAGGTGAGATGTTCAGTGATCATTAATCCAGGTGAGATGTTCCGTGATTATTGATCCAGGTGAGATGTTCGGTGATTGTTAATCCAGGTGAGATGTTCATTATTCCAGGTGAGATGTTCAGTGATCATTGATTCAGGTGAGATGTTCGGTGATTGTTAATCCAGGTGAGATGGTGATTAATCCAGGTGAGATGTTCAGTGGTCATTGATCCAGGTGAGATGTTCAGCGATCGTTGATCCAAGTGAGATGTTCAGCGATCGTTGATCCAGGTGAGATGATCAGGGATCGTTGATCCAGGTGAGATGTTCAGTGATCGTTCATCCAGCTGAGATGTTCAGCGATCGTTGATCCAGGTGAGATGATCAGCAATTGTTGATCCAGGTGAGATGTTCAGCGATCGTTGATCCAGGTGAGCTGTTCGGTGATTGTTAATCCAGGTGAGATGTTCATTAATCCAGGTGAGATGTTCAGTGATCATTAATCCAGGTGAGATGTTTAGAGTTCATTGATCCAGTTGAGATGTTCAGTGATCGTTGATCCAGGTGAGATGTTCAGTGATGGTTAATCCAGGTGAGATGTTCAGAGATCATTGATCCAGGTGAGATGTTCAGCGATCGTTGATCCAGGTGAGATGTTCGACGATCGTTGATCCAGGTGAGATGTTCGGTGATTGTTAATCCAGGTGAGATGTTCGATCATCATTGATCCAGGTGAAATGTTAAGTGATCATTAATCCAGGTGAGATGTTCAGAGATCGTTGATCCAGTTGAGATGTTCAGTGATCGTTGATCCAGGTGAGATGTTCAGTGATCATTGATCCAGGTGAGATATACAGTGATGATTGATCCAGGTGAGATGTTCGGTGATTGTTAATCAGGGTGAGATGTTCATTAATCCAGGTGAGATATTCAGTGATGGTTGATCCAGGTGAGATGTTCATTAATCCAGCTGAGATGTTCAGTGATTGTTAATCCAGGTGAGATGTTCAGTAATCCAGGTGAGATATTCAGTGATTGTTAATCAAAGTGAGATGTTCAGTGATTATTGATCCAGGTGAGATGTTCAGTGATCATTAATCCAGGTGAGATGTTCCGTGATCATTGATCCAGGTGAGATGTTCGGTGATTGTTAATCCAGGTGAGATGTTGATTAATCCAGGTGAGATGTTCAGTGATCATTGATCCAGGTGAGATGTTCATTAATCCAGGTGAGATGTTCAGTGATCATTACCCAGGTGAGATGTTCAGTGATCGTTAACCCAGGTGAGATGATCAGTGATTGTTGATCCAGGTGAGATGTTCATTAATCCAGATGAGATATTCAGTGATCATTGATCCAGGTGAGATGATCAGTGACCGTTGATCCAGGTGGGATGTTCAGGCATTGGTAATCCAGGGGAGATGTTCAGAGATCATTGATCCAGGTGAGATTTTCAGCGATCATTGATCCAGGTGAGATGTTCGGCGATCGTTGATCCAGGTGAGAAGTTCAGTGATCGTTAATCCAGGTGAGATGTTCAGTGATTGTTAATCAAGGTGAGATGTTCATTAACCCAGGTGAGATTTTCGTTAATCCAGGTGAGATGTTCATTAATCCAGGTGCGATGTTCAGTGATCATTGATCCAGGTGAGATATTCAGCGATCGTTGATCCAGATGAGATGTTCAGCGATCGTTGATCCAGTGAGATGTTCAGAGATCGTTGATCCAGGTGAGATGTTCAGCGATCGTTGATCCAGTTGAAATGTTCAGCGATCGTTGATCCAGGTGAGATGTTCAGTTATCATTGATCCAGGTGAGATATTCAGTGATGATTGATCCAGGTGAGATGATCAGTGACCGTTGATCCAGGTGGGATGTTCATTAATCCAGGTGAGATGTTCATTAATCCAGGTGAGATGTTCAGTGATCGTTAATCCAGGTGAGATGATCAGTGATCGTTGATCCAGGTGAGATGATCAGTGACCGTTGATCCAGGTGGGATGTTCAGGCATTGGTATTTCAGGGGAGATGTTCAGAGATCATTGATCCAGGTGAGATGTTCAGCGATCGTTGATCCAGGTGAGATGTTCAGCGATCGTTGATCCAGGTGAGATGTTCGACGATCGTTGATCCAGGTGAGATGTTCGGTGATTGTTAATCCAGGTGAGATGTTCGGTCATCATTGATCCAGGTGAAATGTTAAGTGATCATTAATCCAGGTGAGATCTTCAGAGATCATTGATCCAGTTGAGATGTTCAGTGATCATTGATCCAGGTGAGATGTTCATTAATCCAGGTGAGATGTTCATTAATCCAGGTGAGATATTCAGTGATCATTACCCAGGTGAGATGTTCAGTGATCGTTAATCCAGGTGAGATGATCAGTGATCGTTGATCCAGGTGAGATGATCAGTGACCGTTGATCCAGGTGGGATGTTCAGGCATTGGTATTTTAGGGGAGATGTTCAGAGATCATTGATCCAGGTGAGATGTTCAGCGATCGTTGATCCAGGTGAGATGTTCGGCGATCGTTAATCCAAGTGAGATGTTCGGTGATTGTTAATCAAGGTGAGATGTTCAGTGATCATTGATCCAGGTGAGATGTTCAGTGATTGTTGATCCAGGGGGGATGTTCAGCGATCATTAATCCAGGTGAGATGTTCAGAGATCGTTGATCCAGTTGAGATGTTCAGTGATGGTTGATCCAGGTGAGATGTTCATTAATCCAGGTGAGGTATTCAGGGATTGTTAATCCAAGTGAGATGTTCAGTGATCATTGATCCAGGTGAGATGTTCAGTGATCATTAATCCAGGTGAGATGTTCCGTGATTATTGATCCAGGTGAGATGTTCGGTGATTGTTAATCCAGGTGAGATGTTCATTATTCCAGGTGAGATGTTCAGTGATCATTGATTCAGGTGAGATGTTCGGTGATTGTTAATCCAGGTGAGATGGTGATTAATCCAGGTGAGATGTTCAGTGGTCATTGATCCAGGTGAGATGTTCAGCGATCGTTGATCCAAGTGAGATGTTCAGCGATCGTTGATCCAGGTGAGATGATCAGGGATCGTTGATCCAGGTGAGATGTTCAGTGATCGTTCATCCAGCTGAGATGTTCAGCGATCGTTGATCCAGGTGAGATGATCAGCAATTGTTGATCCAGGTGAGATGTTCAGCGATCGTTGATCCAGGTGAGCTGTTCGGTGATTGTTAATCCAGGTGAGATGTTCATTAATCCAGGTGAGATGTTCAGTGATCATTAATCCAGGTGAGATGTTTAGAGTTCATTGATCCAGTTGAGATGTTCAGTGATCGTTGATCCAGGTGAGATGTTCAGTGATGGTTAATCCAGGTGAGATGTTCAGAGATCATTGATCCAGGTGAGATGTTCAGCGATCGTTGATCCAGGTGAGATGTTCGACGATCGTTGATCCAGGTGAGATGTTCGGTGATTGTTAATCCAGGTGAGATGTTCGATCATCATTGATCCAGGTGAAATGTTAAGTGATCATTAATCCAGGTGAGATGTTCAGAGATCGTTGATCCAGTTGAGATGTTCAGTGATCGTTGATCCAGGTGAGATGTTCAGTGATCATTGATCCAGGTGAGATATACAGTGATGATTGATCCAGGTGAGATGTTCGGTGATTGTTAATCAGGGTGAGATGTTCATTAATCCAGGTGAGATATTCAGTGATTATTAATCCAGGTGAGATATTTAGAGTTCGTTGATCCAGTTGAGATGTTCAGTGATTGTTGATCCAGGTGAGATGTTCAATCATCATTGATCCAGTTGAGATATTCAGTGATTGTTAATCCAGGTGAGATGTTCAGTGATCGTTAATCCAGGTGAGATGATCAGTGATCGTTGATCCATGTGAGATGATCAGTGACCGTTGATCCAGGTGGGATGTTCAGGCATTGGTAATCCAAGGAAGATGTTCAGAGATCATTGATCCAGGTGAGATGTTCAACGATCGTTGATCCAGGTGAGATGTTCGACGATCGTTGATCCAGGTGAGATGTTCGGTGATGGTTAATCCAGGTGAGATGTTCAGTGATCATTGATCCAGGTGAGATATTCAGTGATCATTGATCCAGGTGAGATGTTCAGTGATCATTGATCCAGGTGAGATATTCAGTGATCATTAATCCAGGTGAGATGTTCAGTGATCATTGATCCAGGTGAGATATTCAGTGATGATTGATCCAGGTGAGATGTTCGGTGATCGTTAATCCAGGTGAGATGTTCAGTGATCATTGATCCAGGTGAGATGTTCAGTGATCATTAATCCAGGTGAGATGTTCAGTGATCATTGATGCAGGTGAGATGTTCAGTGATTGTTAATCCAGGTGAGATGTTCATTAATCCAGGTGAGATATTCAGTGATTATTAATCCAGGTGAGATGTTTAGAGTTCGTTGATCCAGTTGAGATGTTCAATGATCATTGATCCAGTTGAGATGTTCGGTGATTGTTAATCCAGGTGAGATGTTCAGTGACCGTTGATCCAGGTGGGATGTTCAGGCATTGGTAATCCAAGGAAGATGTTCAGAGATCATTGATCCAGGTGAGATGTTCAGCGATCGTTGATCCAGGTGAGATGTTCGACGATCGTTGATCCAGGTGAGATGTTCGGTGATTGTTAATCCAGGTGAGATGTTCGGTCATCATTGATCCAGGTGAAATGTTAAGTGTTCATTAATCCAGGTGAGATGTTCAGAGATCGTTGATCCAGTTGAGATGTTCAGTGATCGTTGCTCCAGGTGAGATGTTCAGTGATCATTGATCCAGGTGAGATGTTCGGTGATGGTTAATCCAGGTGAGATGTTCAGTGATCATTGATCCAGGTGAGATATTCAGTGATCATTGATCCAGGTGAGATGTTCAGTGATCATTGATCCAACTGAGATATTCAGTGATCATTAATCCAGGTAGGATGTTCAGTGATCATTGATCCAGGTGAGATATTCAGTGATGATTGATCCAGGTGAGATGTTCGGTGATCGTTAATCCAGGTCAGATGTTCAGTGATCATTGATCCAGGTGAGATGTTCAGTGATCATTAATCCAGGTGAGATGTTCAGTGATCATTGATGCAGGTGAGATGTTCGGTGATTGTTATTCCAGGTGGGATGTTCATTAATCCAGTTGAGATGTTCAGTGATTGTTAATCCAGGTGAGATGATCAGTGATCGTTAATCCAGGTGAGATGATCAGTGAACGTTGATCCATGTGAGATGATCAGTGACCGTTGATCCAGGTGGGATGTTCAGGCATTGGTAATCCAAGGAAGATGTTCAGAGATCATTGATCCAGGTGAGATGTTCAGCGATTGTTGATCCAGGTGAGATGTTCGACGATCGTTGATCCAGGTGAGATGTTCGGTGATTGTTAATCCAGGTGAGATGTTCGGTCATCATTGATCCAGGTGAAATGTTAAGTGTTCATTAATCCAGGTGAGATGTTCAGAGATCGTTGATCCAGTTGAGATGTTCAGTGATCATTGATCCAGGTGAGATGTTCGGTGATGGTTAATCCAGGTGAGATGTTCAGTGATTATTGATCCAGGTGAGATATTCAGTGATTATTAATCCAGGTGAGATATTCAGTGATCATTAATCCAGGTGAGATGTTCAGTGATCATTGATCCCGGTGAGATGTTCGGTGATTGTTAATCCATGTGAGATGTTCAGTGATCATTGTTCCAGGTGAGATATTCAGTGATCATTAATCCAGGTGAGATGTTCAGTGATCATTGATCCAGGTGAGATGTTCGGTGATTGTTAATCCAGGTGTGATGTTCAGTGATCATTGATCCAGGTGAGATGTTCATCGATCGTTGATCCAGGTGAGATGTTCGGTGATTGTTAATCCAGGGGAGATGTTCAGAGATCATTGATCCAGGTGAGATATTCAGCGATCGTTGATCCATGATGGGATGTTCAGCGATCGTTGACCCAGGTGAGATGTTCAGCGATCGTTCATCCAAGTGAGATGATCAGGGATCGTTGATCCAGGTGAGATGTAAAGAGATCGTTAATCCAGGTGAGATGTTCAGTGATCGTTCACCCAGGTGAGATGTTCAGCGATCGTTGATGCAGGTGAGATGTTCAGTGATCGTTGATCCAGGTGAGATGTTCGGTGATTGTTAATCCAGGTGAAATGTTCAGTGATCGTTGATCCAGTTGAGATGTTCAGTGATCGTTGATCCAGGTGAGATGTTCAGTGATCATTAATCCAGGTGAGATTTTCATTAATCCAGGTGCGATGTTCAGTGATCATTGATCCAGGTGAGATGTTCATCGATCGTTGATCCAGGTGAGATGTTCGGTGATTGTTAATCCAGGGGAGATGTTCAGAGTTCATTGATCCAGGTGACATGTTCAGTGATTGTTAATCCAGGTGAGATGTTCAATAATCCAGGTGAGATGTTCAATGATTTTTAATCCAGGTGAGATGTTCAGTGATCATTGATCCTGGTGAGATGTTCGGTGATTGTTAATCCAGGTGAGATGTTCATTAATGCAGGTGAGATGTTCAGTGATTATTAATCCAGGTGAGATGTTTAGAGTTTGTTGATCCAGTTGAGATGTTCAGTGATTGTTAATCCAGGTGAGATGTTCAGTGATCGTTAATCCAGGTGAGATGATCAGTGATCGTTGATCCAAGTGAGATGTTCAGTGACCGTTGATCCAGATGGAATGTTCAGGCATTGGTAATCCAAGGAAGATGTTCAGAGATCATTGATCCAGGTGAGATGTTCAGCGATCGTTGATCCAGGTGAGATGTTCGACGATCGTTGATCCAGGTGAGATGTTCGGTGATTGTTAATCCAGGTGACATGTTTGGTCATCATTAATCCAGGTGAGATGTTCAGAGATCGTTGATCCAGTTGAGATGTTCAGTGATCGTTGATCCAGGTGAGATGTTCAGTGATCATTGATCCAGGTGAGATGTTCGGTGATTGTTAATCAGGGTGAGATGTTCATTAATCCAGTGAGATATTCAGTGCTTGTTAATCCAGGTGAGATGTTCAGTGATCATTGATCCAGGTGAGATATTCAGTGATCATTAATCCAGGTGAGATGTTCAGTGATCATTGATCCAGGAGAGATGTTCGGTGATTGTTAATCCAGGTGTGATGTTCAGTGATCGTTGATCCAGGTGAGGTGTTCGTTAATCCAGGTGAGATATTCAGTGATTGTTAATCCAGGTGAGATGTTCAGTGATCATTGATCCAGGTGAGATATTCAGTGATCATTAATCCAGGTGAGTTGTTCAGTGATCATTGATCCAGGTGAGATGCTCATTAATCCAGGTGAGATGTTCAGTGATTGTTAATCTAGGTGAGATGTTCAATAATCCAGGTGATATATTCAGTGATTGTTAATCCAGGTGAGATGTCCAGTGATCATTGATCCAGGTGAGATGTTCAGTGATCATTAATCCAGGTGAGATGTTCAGTAACCATTGATCCAGGTGAGATGTTCAGTGATCATTAATCCAGGTGAGATGTTCAGTGATTGTTAATCCAGGTGAGATGTTCAGTGATCATTAATCCAGGTGAGGTGTTCAGTAACCATTGATCCAGGTGAGATGTCCGGTGATTGTTAATGCAGATGGGATGTTCATTAATCCAGGTGAGATGTTCAGTGATCGTTGATCCAGGTGAGATGATCAGGGATCGTTGATCCAGGTGAGATGTTCAGTGATCATTAATCCAGGTGAGATGTTCAGCGATCATTGATCCAGGTGAGATGTTCGGTGATTGTTAATCCAGGTGTGATGTTCAGTGATCATTGATCCAGGTGAGATGTTCATCGATCGTTGATCCAGGTGAGATGTTCGGTGATTGTTAATCCAGGGGAGATGTTCAGAGATCATTGATCCAGGTGAGATATTCAGCGATCGTTGATCCAGATGAGATGTTCATCGATCGTTGATCCATGATGGGATGTTCAGTGATCGTTGATCCAGGTGAGATGTTCAGTGATCATTAATCCATGTGAGATTTTCATTAATCCAGGTGAGATGTTCATTAATCTAGGTGCGATGTTCAGTGATCATTGATCCAGGTGAGATGTTCATCGATCGTTGATCCAGGTGAGATGTTCGGTGATTGTTAATCCAGGGGAGATGTTCAGAGATCATTGATCCAAGTGAGATGATCAGGGATCGTTGATCCAGGTGAGGTGTTCAGAGATCGTTAATCCAGGTGAGATGTTCAGTGATCGTTCACCCAGGTGAGATGTTCAGCGATCGTTGATGCAGGTGAGATGTTCAGTGATCGTTGATCCAGGTGAGATGTTCGGTGATTGTTAATCCAGGTGAAATGTTCAGTGATCGTTGATCCAGTTGAGATGTTCAGTGATCGTTGATCCAGGTGAGATGTTCAGTGATCATTAATCCAGGTGAGATTTTCATTAATCCAGGTGCGATGTTCAGTGATCATTGATCCAGGTGAGATGTTCATCGATCGTTGATCCAGTTGAGATGTTCGGTGATTGTTAATCCAGGTGAGATGTTCAATAATCCAGGTGAGATGTTCAATGATTTTTAATCCAGGTGAGATGTTCAGTGATCATTGATCCTGGTGAGATGTTCGGTGATTGTTAATCCAGGTGAGATGTTCATTAATCCAGGTGAGATGTTCAGTGATTATTAATCCAGGTGAGATGTTTAGAGTTTGTTGATCCAGTTGAGATGTTCAGTGATTGTTAATCCAGGTGAGATGTTCAGTGATCGTTAATCCAGGTGAGATGATCAGTGATCGTTGATCCAAGTGAGATGATCAGTGACCGTTGATCCAGGTGGAATGTTCAGGCATTGGTAATCCAAGGAAGATGTTCAGAGATCATTGATCCAGGTGAGATGTTCAGCGATCGTTGATCCAGGTGAGATGTTCGACGATCGTTGATCCAGGTGAGATGTTCGGTGATTGTTAATCCAGGTGACATGTTTGGTCATCATTGATCCAGGTGAAATGTTAAGTGTTCATTAATCCAGGTGAGATGTTCAGAGATCGTTGATCCAGTTGAGATGTTCAGTGATCGTTGATCCAGGTGAGATGTTCAGTGATCATTGATCCAGGTGAGATGTTCGGTGATTGTTAATCAGGGTGAGATGTTCATTAATCCAGTGAGATATTCAGTGATTGTTAATCCAGGTGAGATGTTCAGTGATCATTGATCCAGGTGAGATATTCAGTGATCATTAATCCAGGTGAGATGTTCAGCGATCATTGATCCAGGTGAGATGTTCGGTGATTGTTAATCCAGGTGTGATGTTCAGTGATCGTTGATCCAGGTGAGGTGTTCATTAATCCAGGTGAGATATTCAGTGATTGTTAATCCAGGTGAGATGTTCAGTGATCATTGATCCAGGTGAGATATTCAGTGATCATTAATCCAGGTGAGTTGTTCAGTGATCCTTGATCCAGGTGAGATGCTCATTAATCCAGGTGAGATGTTCAGTGATTGTTAATCTAGGTGAGATGTTCAATAATCCAGGTGATATATTCAGTGATTGTTAATCCAGGTGAGATGTCCAGTGATCATTGATCCAGGTGAGATGTTCAATGATCATTAATCCAGGTGAGATGTTCAGTAACCATTGATCCAGGTGAGATGTTCAGTGATCATTAATCCAGGTGAGATGTTCAGTGATTGTTAATCCAGGTGAGATGTTCGATGATTGTTAATCCAGGTGAGATGTTCATTAATCCAGGTGAGATGTTCAGTGATCATTAATCCAGGAGAAATGTTTAGAGTTCGTTGATCCAGTTGAGATGTTCAGTGATCGTTGATCCAGGTGAGATGTTCAATGATCATTGATCCAGGTGAGATGTTCAGTGATCGTTAATCCAGGTGAGATGTTCAGTGATCGTTAATCCAGGTGAGATGATCAGTGATCGTTGAACCAGGTGAGATGATCAGTGACCGTT
Organism: Mobula birostris; assembly: GCF_030028105.1. Lineage (NCBI taxonomy): Eukaryota > Metazoa > Chordata > Chondrichthyes > Myliobatiformes > Myliobatidae > Mobula > Mobula birostris. The sequence continues at coordinate 158,411,779 of NC_092378.1, forward strand.
GATCCAGGTGGGATGTTCAGGCATTGGTAATCCAATGGAGATGTTCAGAGATCATTGATACAGGTGAGATGTTCGACGATCGTTGATCCAGGTGAGATGTTCGGTGATTGTTAATCCAGGTGAGATGTTCGGTCATTATTGATCCAGGTGAAGTGTTAAGTGATCATTAATCCAGGTGAGATGTTCAGTGATCGTTGATCCAGGTGAGATGCTCAGTGATCGTTGATCCAGGTGAGATGATCAGGGATCGTTGATCCAGGTGAGATGTTCAGTGATCATTGATCCAGGTGAGATATTCAGTGATCATTAATCCAGGTGAGATGTTCAGTGATCATTGATCCAGGTGAGATGTTCGGTGATTGTTAATCCAGGTGTGATGTTCAGTGATCGTTGATCCTGGTGAGATGTTCAATAATCCAGGTGAGATGTTCATAGACTGTTAATCTTGGTGAGATTTTCAGTGATCATTGATCCAGGTGAGATGTTAAGTGATCATTAATCCAGGTGAGATGTTCAGTGATCATTGATCCAGATGAGATGTTCGGTGATTGTTAATCCAGGTGAGATGTTCATTAATCCAGGTGAGATGTTGAGTGATCATTAATCCAGGTGATATATTTAGAGTTCGTTGATCCAGGTGAGATGTTCGGCGATCGTTAATCCAGGTGAGATGTTCGGTGATTGTTAATCCAGGTGAGATGTTCAATAATCCAGGTGAGATGATCAGTGATTGTTGATCCAGGTGAGATGTTCAGTGATCATTGATCGAGGTGAGATTTTCAGTGATCATTAATCCAGGTAAGATGTTCAGCGATCATTGATCCAGGTGAGATGTTCAGTGATCGTTGATCCAGGTGAGATGTTCGACGATCGTTGATCCAGGTGAGATGTTCGGTGATTGTTAATCCAGGTGAGATGTTCGGTCATCATTGATCCAGGTGAAATATTAAGTGATCATTAATCCAGGTGAGATCTTCCGAGATCGTTGATCCAGTTGAGATGTTCAGTGATCATTGATCCAGGTGAGATGTTCATTAATCCAGGTGAGATATTCAGTGATCATTACCCAGGTGAGATGTTCAGTGATCGTTAATCCAGGTGAGATGATCAGTGATCGTTGATCCAGGTGAGATGATCAGTGACCGTTGATCCAGGTGGGATGTTCAGGCATTGGTATTTCAGGGGAGATGTTCAGAGATCATTGATCCAGGTGAGATGTTCAGCGATCGTTGATCCAGGTGAGATGTTCGGCGATCGTTAATCCAAGTGAGATGTTCGGTGATTGTTAATCAAGGTGAGATGTTCAGTGATCATTGATCCAGGTGAGATGTTCAGTGATTGTTGATCCAGGGGGGATGTTCAGCGATCATTAATCCAGGTGAGATGTTTAGTAATCGTTAATCTGGGTGATCAGATGTTCAGTGTTCGTTGATCCTGGTGAGATGTTCAGTGATCATTGAAAGAGCTGAGATGTTCAGTGATCGTTTGATCCAGGTGAGATGTTCAGTGATTGTTAATCCAGGTGAGTTGTTTATTAATCCAGGTAAAACGTTCAGTGATCGTTAATCCAGGTGAGATGTTCAGTGATCATTGATCCAGGTGAGATGTTTATTAATCCAGGTGAGATATTCAGTGATCATTACCCAGGTAAGATGTTCCGTGATCGTTAACCCAGGTGAGATGATCAGTGACCGTTGATCCAGTGGGATGTTCAGGCATTGGTAATCCAGGGGAGATGTTCAGAGATCATTGATCCAGGTGAGATTTTCAGCGATCATTGATCCAGGTGAGATGTTCGGCGATCGTTGATCCAGGTGAGAAGTTCGGTGATTGTTAATCCAGGTGAGATGTTCAGTGATCATTAATCCAGGTGAGATGTTCAGAGATCATTGATCCAGTTGAGATATTCAGTGATGATTGATCCAGGTGAGATGTTCGGTGATTGTTAATCCAGGTGAGATGTTCAGTGATCATTGATCCAGGTGAGATATTCAGCGATTGTTGATCCAGATGAGATGTTCAGCGATCGTTGATCCAGTGAGATGTTCAGAGATCGTTGATCCAGGTGTGATGTTCAGCGATCGTTGATCCAGGTGAGATGTTCAGTAATTGTTAATCCAGTTGAGATGTTCATTAATCCAGGTGAGATATTCAGTGATCATTGATCTAGGTGAGATGTTCAGTGATCATTGATCCAGGTGAGATGTTCAGAGATCGCTAATCCAGGTGAGATGTTCAGTGATTGTTAATCAAGGTGAGATGTTCATTACTCCAGGTGAGATTTTCATTAATCCAGGTGAGATGTTCATTAATCCAGGTGCAATGTTCAGTGATCATTGATCCAGGTGAGATATTCAGTGGTCGTTGATCCAGGTGAGATGTTCAGCGATCGTTGATCCAGGTGAGATGTTCAGCGATCGTTGATCCACGTGGGATGTTCAGTGATCGTTGACCCAGGTGAGATGTTCAGCGATCGTTGATCCAGGTGAGATGATCAGGGATCGTTGATCCAGGTAAGATATTCATTAATCCAGGTGAGATGTTCAGTGATTGTTAATCCAGATGAGATGTTCAATAATCCAGGTGAGATGATCAGTGATTGTTGATCCAGGTGAGATGTTCAGTGATCATTGATCGAGGTGAGATTTTCAGTGATCATTAATCCAGGTGAGATGTTCAGTGATCATTGATCCAGGTGAGATGTTCAGCGATCGTTGATCCAGGTGAGATGTTCGACGATCGTTGATCCAGGTGAGATGTTCAGCGATGGTTGATCCAGGTGAGATGTTCAGCGGTCATTGATCCAGGTGAGATGTTCAGCGGTCGTTGATCCAAGTGAGATGTTCAGCGATCGTTGATCCAGGTGAGATGTTCAGCGATCGTTGATCCAGGTGAGATGATCAGCGATTGTTGATCCAGGTGAGATGTTCAGCGATCGTTGATCCAGGTGAGCTTTTCGGTGATTGTTAATCCAGGTGAGATGTTCATTAATCCAGGTGAGATGTTCAGTGATCATTAATCCAGGTGAGATGTTTAGAGTTCATTGATCCAGTTGAGATGTTCAGTGTTCGTTGATCCAGGTGAGATGTTCAGTGATGGTTAATCCAGGTGAGATGTTCAGAGATCATTGATCCAGGTGAGAAGTTCAGCGATCGTTGATACAGGTGAGATGTTCGACGATCGTTGATCCAGGTGAGATGTTCGGTGATTGTTAATCCAGGTGAGATGTTCGATCATCATTGATCTAGGTGAAATGTTAAGTGATCATTAATCCAGGTGAGATGTTCAGAGATCGTTATCCAGTTGAGATGTTCAGAGATTGTTGATCCAGGTGAGATGTTCAGTGATCATTGATCCAGGTGAGATATACAGTGATGATTGATCCAGGTGAGATGATCGGTGATTGTTAATCAGGGTGAGATGTTCATTAATCCAGGTGAGATATTCAGTGATGGTTGATCCAGGTGAGATGTTCATTAATCCAGCTGAGATGTTCAGTGATTGTTAATCCAGGTGAGATGTTCAGTAATCCAGGTGAGATATTCAGTGATTGTTAATCGAAGTGAGATGTTCAGTGATCATTGATCCAGGTGAGATGTTCAGTGATCATTAATCCAGGTGAGATGTTCCGTGATCATTGATCCAGGTGAGATGTTCGGTGACTGTTAATCTAGGTGAGATGTTCATTAATCCAGTTGAGATGTTCAGTGATCATTACCCAGGTGAGATGTTCAGTGATCGTTAACCCAGGTGAGATGATCAGTGATCGTTGATCCAGGTGAGATGTTCATTAATCCAGGTGAGATATTCAGTGATCATTGATCCAGGTGAGATGATCAGTGACCGTTGATCCAGGTGGGATTTTCAGGCATTGGTAATCCAGGGGAGATGTTCAGAGATCATTGATCCTGGTGAGATTTTCAGCGATCATTGATCCAGGTGAGATGTTCGGCGATCGTTGATCCAGGTGAGAAGTTCAGTGAATGTTAATCCAGGTGAGATGTTCAGTGATCATTACTCCAGGTAAGATGTTCAGAGATCGTTGATCCAGTTGAAATATTCAGCGATTGTTGATCCAGGTGAGATGTTCAGTTATCATTGATCCAGGTGAGATATTCAGTGATGATTGATCCAGGTGAGATGTACAGTGATCATTAATCCAGGTGAGATGTTCAGAGATCGTTGATCCAGTTCAGATGTTCAGTGATCGTTGATCCAGGTGAGATGTTCAGCGATCACTGATCCAGGTGAGATGTTCAGTGATCATTGATCCAGGTGAGATGTTCATTAATCCAGGTGAGATATTCAGTGATCATTGATCCAGGTGAGATGTTCAGTTATCATTGATCCAGGTGAGATGTTCAGAGATCATTAATCCAGGTGAGATGTTCAGTGATTGTTAATCAAGGTGAGATGTTCATTAACCCAGGTGAGATTTTCGTTAATCCAGGTGAGATGTTCATTAATCCAGGTGCGATGTTCAGTGATCATTGATCCAGGTGAGATATTCAGCGATCGTTGATCCAGATGAGATGTTCAGCGATCGTTGATCCAGTGAGATGTTCAGAGATCGTTGATCCAGGTGAGATGTTCAGCGATCGTTGATCCAGTTGAAATGTTCAGCGATCGTTGATCCAGGTGAGATGTTCAGTTATCATTGATCCAGGTGAGATATTCAGTGATGATTGATCCAGGTGAGATGTTCGGTGATTGTTAATCCAGGTGAGATGTTCAGTGTTCATTGATCCAGGTGAGATGTTCAGTGATCATTAATCCATGTGAGATTTTCATTAATCCAGGTGAGATGTTCATTAATCTCGGTGCGATGTTCAGTGATCATTGATCCAGGTGAGATGTTCATCGATCGTTGATCCAGGTGAGATGTTCGGTGATTGTTCATCCAGGGGAGATGTTCAGAGATCATTGATCCAGGTGAGATGTTCAGTGATTGTTAATCCAGGTGAGATGTTCAATAATCCTGGTGAGATGTTCAATGATTTTTAATCCAGGTGAGATGTTCAGTGATCATTGATCCTAGTGAGATGTTCGGTGATTGTTAATCCAGGTGAGATGTTCATTAATCCAGGTGAGTTGTTCTCTGGTCATTGATCCAGGTGAGATGTTCAGTGATCGTTAATCCAGGTGAGATGTTCAGTGATCGTTAATCCAGGTGAGATAATCAGTGATCGTTGATCCAGGTGAGATGATCAGTGACCGTTGATCCAGGTGGGATGTTCAGGCATTGGTAATCCAGGGGGGATGTTCAGAGATCATTGATCCCGGTGAGATGTTCAGCGATCGTTGATCCAGGTGAGATGTTCGACGATCGTTATCCAGGTGAGATGTTCGGTGATTGTTAATGCAGGTGAGATATTCAGTGATTATTGATCCTGGTGAAATGTTCAGTGATCATTAATCCAGGTGAGATGATCAGAGATCGTTGATCCAGTTGAGATGTTCAGTGTTCATTGATCCAGGTGAGATGTTCATTAATCCAGGTGAGATGTTCAGTGGTTGTTAATCCAGGTGAGATGTTGAATAATCCAGGTGAGATGTTCAGTGATCATTGAACCAGGTGAGATGTTCAGCGATCGTTCATCCAGGTGAGATGTTCAGCGATCGTTGATCCAGATGAGATGATCAGCAATCGTTGATCCAGGTGAGATGTTCAGCGATCGTTGATCCAGGTGAGATGTTCGGTGACTGTTAATCTAGGTGAGATGTTCATTAATCCAGTTGAGATGTTCAGTGATCATTACCCAGGTGAGATGTTCAGTGATCGTTAACCCAGGTGAGATGATCAGTGATCGTTGATCCAGGTGAGATGTTCGGTGACTGTTAATCTAGGTGAGATGTTCATTAATCCAGTTGAGATGTTCAGTGATCATTACCCAGGTGAGATGTTCAGTGATCGTTAACCCAGGTGAGATGATCAGTGATCGTTGATCCAGGTGAGATGTTCATTAATCCAGGTGAGATATTCAGTGATCATTGATCCAGGTGAGATGATAAGTGACCGTTGATCCAGGTGGGATTTTCAGGCATTGGTAATCCAGGGGAGATGTTCAGAGATCATTGATCCTGGTGAGATTTTCAGCGATCATTGATCCAGGTGAGATGTTCGGCGATCGTTGATCCAGGTGAGAAGTTCAGTGAATGTTAATCCAGGTGAGATGTTCAGTGATTGTTAATCCAGGTGAGATGTTCGATGATTGTTAATCCAGGTGAGATGTTCATTAATCCAGGTGAGATGTTCAGTGATCATTAATCCAGGAGAAATGTTTAGAGTTCGTTGATCCAGTTGAGATGTTCAGTGATCGTTGATCCAGGTGAGATGTTCAATGATCATTGATCCAGGTGAGATGTTCAGTGATCGTTAATCCAGGTGAGATGTTCAGTGATCGTTAATCCAGGTGAGATGATCAGTGATCGTTGAACCAGGTGAGATGATCAGTGACCGTTGATCCAGGTGGGATGTTCAGGCATTGGTAATCCAATGGAGATGTTCAGAGATCATTGATACAGGTGAGATGTTCGACGATCGTTGATCCAGGTGAGATGTTCGGTGATTGTTAATCCAGGTGAGATGTTCGGTCATCATTGATCCAGGTGAAGTGTTAAGTGATCATTAATCCAGGTGAGATGTTCAGTGATCGTTGATCCAGGTGAGATGCTCAGTGATCGTTGATCCAGGTGAGATGATCAGGGATCGTTGATCCAGGTGAGATGTTCAGTGATCATTGATCCAGGTGAGATATTCAGTGATCATTATCCAGGTGAGATGTTCAGTGATCATTGATCCAGGTGAGATGTTCGGTGATTGTTAATCCAGGTGTGATGTTCAGTGATCGTTGATCCAGGTGAGATGTTCAATAATCCAGGTGAGATGTTCATAGACTGTTAATCTTGGTGAGATTTTCAGTGATCATTGATCCAGGTGAGATGTTAAGTGATCATTAATCCAGGTGAGATGTTCAGTGATCATTGATCCAGATGAGATGTTCGGTGATTGTTAATCCAGGTGAGATGTTCATTAATCCAGGTGAGATGTTGAGTGATCATTAATCCAGGTGATATATTTAGAGTTCGTTGATCCAGGTGAGATGTTCGGCGATCGTTAATCCAGGTGAGATGTTCGGTGATTGTTAATCCAGGTGAGATGTTCAATAATCCAGGTGAGATGATCAGTGATTGTTGATCCAGGTGAGATGTTCAGTGATCATTGATCGAGGTGAGATTTTCAGTGATCATTAATCCAGGTAAGATGTTCAGCGATCATTGATCCAGGTGAGATGTTCAGTGATCGTTGATCCAGGTGAGATGTTCGACGATCGTTGATCCAGGTGAGATGTTCGGTGATTGTTAATCCAGGTGAGATGTTCGGTCATCATTGATCCAGGTGAAATATTAAGTGATCATTAATCCAGGTGAGATCTTCCGAGATCGTTGATCCAGTTGAGATGTTCAGTGATCATTGATCCAGGTGAGATGTTCATTAATCCAGGTGAGATATTCAGTGATCATTACCCAGGTGAGATGTTCAGTGATCGTTAATCCAGGTGAGATGATCAGTGATCGTTGATCCAGGTGAGATGATCAGTGACCGTTGATCCAGGTGGGATGTTCAGGCATTGGTATTTCAGGGGAGATGTTCAGAGATCATTGATCCAGGTGAGATGTTCAGCGATCGTTGATCCAGGTGAGATGTTCGGCGATCGTTAATCCAAGTGAGATGTTCGGTGATTGTTAATCAAGGTGAGATGTTCAGTGATCATTGATCCAGGTGAGATGTTCAGTGATTGTTGATCCAGGGGGGATGTTCAGCGATCATTAATCCAGGTGAGATGTTTAGTAATCGTTAATCTGGGTGATCAGATGTTCAGTGTTCGTTGATCCTGGTGAGATGTTCAGTGATCATTGAAAGAGCTGAGATGTTCAGTGATCGTTTGATCCAGGTGAGATGTTCAGTGATTGTTAATCCAGGTGAGTTGTTTATTAATCCAGGTAAAACGTTCAGTGATCGTTAATCCAGGTGAGATGTTCAGTGATCATTGATCCAGGTGAGATGTTTATTAATCCAGGTGAGATATTCAGTGATCATTACCCAGGTAAGATGTTCCGTGATCGTTAACCCAGGTGAGATGATCAGTGACCGTTGATCCAGGTGGGATGTTCAGGCATTGGTAATCCAGGGGAGATGTTCAGAGATCATTGATCCAGGTGAGATTTTCAGCGATCATTGATCCAGGTGAGATGTTCGGCGATCGTTGATCCAGGTGAGAAGTTCGGTGATTGTTAATCCAGGTGAGATGTTCAGTGATCATTAATCCAGGTGAGATGTTCAGAGATCATTGATCCAGTTGAGATATTCAGTGATGATTGATCCAGGTGAGATGTTCGGTGATTGTTAATCCAGGTGAGATGTTCAGTGATCATTGATCCAGGTGAGATATTCAGCGATTGTTGATCCAGATGAGATGTTCAGCGATCGTTGATCCAGTGAGATGTTCAGAGATCGTTGATCCAGGTGTGATGTTCAGCGATCGTTGATCCAGGTGAGATGTTCAGTAATTGTTAATCCAGTTGAGATGTTCATTAATCCAGGTGAGATATTCAGTGATCATTGATCTAGGTGAGATGTTCAGTGATCATTGATCCAGGTGAGATGTTCAGAGATCGCTAATCCAGGTGAGATGTTCAGTGATTGTTAATCAAGGTGAGATGTTCATTACTCCAGGTGAGATTTTCATTAATCCAGGTGAGATGTTCATTAATCCAGGTGCAATGTTCAGTGATCATTGATCCAGGTGAGATATTCAGTGGTCGTTGATCCAGGTGAGATGTTCAGCGATCGTTGATCCAGGTGAGATGTTCAGCGATCGTTGATCCACGTGGGATGTTCAGTGATCGTTGACCCAGGTGAGATGTTCAGCGATCGTTGATCCAGGTGAGATGATCAGGGATCGTTGATCCAGGTAAGATATTCATTAATCCAGGTGAGATGTTCAGTGATTGTTAATCCAGATGAGATGTTCAATAATCCAGGTGAGATGATCAGTGATTGTTGATCCAGGTGAGATGTTCAGTGATCATTGATCGAGGTGAGATTTTCAGTGATCATTAATCCAGGTGAGATGTTCAGTGATCATTGATCCAGGTGAGATGTTCAGCGATCGTTGATCCAGGTGAGATGTTCGACGATCGTTGATCCAGGTGAGATGTTCAGCGATGGTTGATCCAGGTGAGATGTTCAGCGGTCATTGATCCAGGTGAGATGTTCAGCGGTCGTTGATCCAAGTGAGATGTTCAGCGATCGTTGATCCAGGTGAGATGTTCAGCGATCGTTGATCCAGGTGAGATGATCAGCGATTGTTGATCCAGGTGAGATGTTCAGCGATCGTTGATCCAGGTGAGCTTTTCGGTGATTGTTAATCCAGGTGAGATGTTCATTAATCCAGGTGAGATGTTCAGTGATCATTAATCCAGGTGAGATGTTTAGAGTTCATTGATCCAGTTGAGATGTTCAGTGTTCGTTGATCCAGGTGAGATGTTCAGTGATGGTTAATCCAGGTGAGATGTTCAGAGATCATTGATCCAGGTGAGAAGTTCAGCGATCGTTGATACAGGTGAGATGTTCGACGATCGTTGATCCAGGTGAGATGTTCGGTGATTGTTAATCCAGGTGAGATGTTCGATCATCATTGATCTAGGTGAAATGTTAAGTGATCATTAATCCAGGTGAGATGTTCAGAGATCGTTATCCAGTTGAGATGTTCAGAGATTGTTGATCCAGGTGAGATGTTCAGTGATCATTGATCCAGGTGAGATATACAGTGATGATTGATCCAGGTGAGATGATCGGTGATTGTTAATCAGGGTGAGATGTTCATTAATCCAGGTGAGATATTCAGTGATGGTTGATCCAGGTGAGATGTTCATTAATCCAGCTGAGATGTTCAGTGATTGTTAATCCAGGTGAGATGTTCAGTAATCCAGGTGAGATATTCAGTGATTGTTAATCGAAGTGAGATGTTCAGTGATCATTGATCCAGGTGAGATGTTCAGTGATCATTAATCCAGGTGAGATGTTCCGTGATCATTGATCCAGGTGAGATGTTCGGTGACTGTTAATCTAGGTGAGATGTTCATTAATCCAGTTGAGATGTTCAGTGATCATTACCCAGGTGAGATGTTCAGTGATCGTTAACCCAGGTGAGATGATCAGTGATCGTTGATCCAGGTGAGATGTTCATTAATCCAGGTGAGATATTCAGTGATCATTGATCCAGGTGAGATGATCAGTGACCGTTGATCCAGGTGGGATTTTCAGGCATTGGTAATCCAGGGGAGATGTTCAGAGATCATTGATCCTGGTGAGATTTTCAGCGATCATTGATCCAGGTGAGATGTTCGGCGATCGTTGATCCAGGTGAGAAGTTCAGTGAATGTTAATCCAGGTGAGATGTTCAGTGATCATTACTCCAGGTAAGATGTTCAGAGATCGTTGATCCAGTTGAAATATTCAGCGATTGTTGATCCAGGTGAGATGTTCAGTTATCATTGATCCAGGTGAGATATTCAGTGATGATTGATCCAGGTGAGATGTACAGTGATCATTAATCCAGGTGAGATGTTCAGAGATCGTTGATCCAGTTCAGATGTTCAGTGATCGTTGATCCAGGTGAGATGTTCAGCGATCACTGATCCAGGTGAGATGTTCAGTGATCATTGATCCAGGTGAGATGTTCATTAATCCAGGTGAGATATTCAGTGATCATTGATCCAGGTGAGATGTTCAGTTATCATTGATCCAGGTGAGATGTTCAGAGATCATTAATCCAGGTGAGATGTTCAGTGATTGTTAATCAAGGTGAGATGTTCATTAACCCAGGTGAGATTTTCGTTAATCCAGGTGAGATGTTCATTAATCCAGGTGCGATGTTCAGTGATCATTGATCCAGGTGAGATATTCAGCGATCGTTGATCCAGATGAGATGTTCAGCGATCGTTGATCCAGTGAGATGTTCAGAGATCGTTGATCCAGGTGAGATGTTCAGCGATCGTTGATCCAGTTGAAATGTTCAGCGATCGTTGATCCAGGTGAGATGTTCAGTTATCATTGATCCAGGTGAGATATTCAGTGATGATTGATCCAGGTGAGATGTTCGGTGATTGTTAATCCAGGTGAGATGTTCAGTGTTCATTGATCCAGGTGAGATGTTCAGTGATCATTAATCCATGTGAGATTTTCATTAATCCAGGTGAGATGTTCATTAATCTCGGTGCGATGTTCAGTGATCATTGATCCAGGTGAGATGTTCATCGATCGTTGATCCAGGTGAGATGTTCGGTGATTGTTCATCCAGGGGAGATGTTCAGAGATCATTGATCCAGGTGAGATGTTCAGTGATTGTTAATCCAGGTGAGATGTTCAATAATCCTGGTGAGATGTTCAATGATTTTTAATCCAGGTGAGATGTTCAGTGATCATTGATCCTAGTGAGATGTTCGGTGATTGTTAATCCAGGTGAGATGTTCATTAATCCAGGTGAGTTGTTCTCTGGTCATTGATCCAGGTGAGATGTTCAGTGATCGTTAATCCAGGTGAGATGTTCAGTGATCGTTAATCCAGGTGAGATAATCAGTGATCGTTGATCCAGGTGAGATGATCAGTGACCGTTGATCCAGGTGGGATGTTCAGGCATTGGTAATCCAGGGGGGATGTTCAGAGATCATTGATCCCGGTGAGATGTTCAGCGATCGTTGATCCAGGTGAGATGTTCGACGATCGTTATCCAGGTGAGATGTTCGGTGATTGTTAATGCAGGTGAGATATTCAGTGATTATTGATCCTGGTGAAATGTTCAGTGATCATTAATCCAGGTGAGATGATCAGAGATCGTTGATCCAGTTGAGATGTTCAGTGTTCATTGATCCAGGTGAGATGTTTATTAATCCAGGTGAGATGTTCAGTGGTTGTTAATCCAGGTGAGATGTTGAATAATCCAGGTGAGATGTTCAGTGATCATTGAACCAGGTGAGATGTTCAGCGATCGTTCATCCAGGTGAGATGATCAGCAATCGTTGATCCAGGTGAGATGTTCAGCGATCGTTGATCCAGGTGAGATGTTCGGTGACTGTTAATCTAGGTGAGATGTTCATTAATCCAGTTGAGATGTTCAGTGATCATTACCCAGGTGAGATGTTCAGTGATCGTTAACCCAGGTGAGATGATCAGTGATCGTTGATCCAGGTGAGATGTTCGGTGACTGTTAATCTAGGTGAGATGTTCATTAATCCAGTTGAGATGTTCAGTGATCATTACCCAGGTGAGATGTTCAGTGATCGTTAACCCAGGTGAGATGATCAGTGATCGTTGATCCAGGTGAGATGTTCATTAATCCAGGTGAGATATTCAGTGATCATTGATCCAGGTGAGATGATAAGTGACCGTTGATCCAGGTGGGATTTTCAGGCATTGGTAATCCAGGGGAGATGTTCAGAGATCATTGATCCTGGTGAGATTTTCAGCGATCATTGATCCAGGTGAGATGTTCGGCGATCGTTGATCCAGGTGAGAAGTTCAGTGAATGTTAATCCAGGTGAGATGTTCAGTGATCATTACTCCAGGTAAGATGTTCAGAGATCGTTGATCCAGTTGAAATATTCAGCGATCGTTGATCCAGGTGAGATGTTCAGTTATCATTGATCCAGGTGAGATATTCAGTGATGATTGATCCAGGTGAGATGTACAGTGATCATTAATCCAGGTGAGATGTTCAGAGATCGTTGATCCAGTTCAGATGTTCAGTGATCGTTGATCCAGGTGAGATGTTCAGCGATCACTGATCCAGGTGAGATGTTCAGTGATCATTGATCCAGGTGAGATGTTCATTAATCCAGGTGAGATATTCAGTGATCAATGATCCAGGTGAGATGTTCAGTTATCATTGATCCAGGTGAGATGTTCAGAGATCGTTAATCCAGGTGAGATGTTCAGTGATTGTTAATCAAGGTGAGATGTTCATTAACCCAGGTGAGATTTTCGTTAATCCAGGTGAGATGTTCATTAATCCAGGTGCGATGTTCAGTGATCATTGATCCAGGTGAGATATTCAGCGATCGTTGATCCAGATGAGATGTTCAGCGATCGTTGATCCAGTGAGATGTTCAGAGATCGTTGATCCAGGTGAGATGTTCAGCGATCGTTGATCCAGTTGAAATGTTCAGCGATCGTTGATCCAGGTGAGATGTTCAGTTATCATTGATCCAGGTGAGATATTCAGTGATGATTGATCCAGGTGAGATGTTCGGTGATTGTTAATCCAGGTGAGATGTTCAGTGATCATTGATCCAGGTGAGATGTTCAGTGATCATTAATCCATGTGAGATTTTCATTAATCCAGGTGAGATGTTCATTAATCCAGGTGAGATGTTCATTAATCTAGGTGCGATGTTCAGTGATCATTGATCCAGGTGAGATGTTCATCGATCGTTGATCCAGGTGAGATGTTCGGTGATTGTTCATCCAGGGGAGATGTTCAGAGATCATTGATCCAGGTGAGATGTTCAGTGATTGTTAATCCAGGTGAGATGTTCAGAGATCATTGATCCAGGTGAGATGTTCAATGATTTTTAATCCAGGTGAGATGTTCAGTGATCATTGATCCTAGTGAGATGTTCGGTGATTGTTAATCCAGGTGAGATGTTCATTAATCCAGGTGAGTTGTTCTCTGGTCATTGATCCAGGTGAGATGTTCAGTGATCGTTAATCCAGGTGAGATGTTCAGTGATCGTTAATCCAGGTGAGATAATCAGTGATCGTTGATCCAGGTGAGATGATCAGTGACCGTTGATCCAGGTGGGATGTTCAGGCATTGGTAATCCAGGGGGGATGTTCAGAGATCATTGATCCCGGTGAGATGTTCAGCGATCGTTGATCCAGGTGAAATGTTCGACGATCGTTATCCAGGTGAGATGTTCGGTGATTGTTAATGCAGGTGAGATATTCAGTGATTATTGATCCTGGTGAAATGTTCAGTGATCATTAATCCAGGTGAGATGATCAGAGATCGTTGATCCAGTTGAGATGTTCAGTGTTCATTGATCCAGGTGAGATGTTCATTAATCCAGGTGAGATGTTCAGTGGTTGTTAATCCAGGTGAGATGTTGAATAATCCAGGTGAGATGTTCAGTGATCATTGAACCAGGTGAGATGTTCAGTGATCGTTGATCCAGGTGAGATGATCAGGGATCGTTGATCCAGGTGAGATGTTCAGCGATCGTTCATCCAGGTGAGATGTTCAGCGATCGTTGATCCAGATGAGATGATCAGCAATCGTTGATCCAGGTGAGATGTTCAGCGATCGTTGATCCAGGTGAGATGTTCGGTGATTGTTAATCCAGGTGAGATGTTCAATAATCCAGGTGAGATGTTCAGTGACTGTTAATCCAGGTGAGATGTTCAGTGATCATTAATCCAGGTGAGATGTTCAGTGATCATTGATCCAGATGAGATGTTTGGTGAATGTTAATCCTTGTGAGATGTTCATTAATCCAGGTGAGATGTTCGATGTTTGTTAATGCAGGTGGGATATTGAGTGATTGTTAATCTAGGTGAGATGTTCATTAATCCAGGTGAGATGTTCAGTGGTCGTTGATCCAGTTGAAATGTTCAGCGATCGTTGATCCAGTTGAAATATTCAGCGATCGTTGATCCACTGAGATGTTCAGAGATCGTTGATCCAGGTGTGATGTTCAGCGATCGTTGATCCAGGTGTGATGTTCAACGATCGTTGATCCAGGTGAGATGTTCAGTTATCATTGATCCAGGTGAGATATTCAGTGATGATTGATCCAGGTGAGATGTACAGTGATCATTAATCCAGGTGAGATGTTCAGAGATCGTTGATCCAGTTCAGATGTTCAGTGATCGTTGATCCAGGTGAGATGTTCAGCGATCACTGATCCAGGTGAGATGTTCAGTGATCATTGATCCAGGTGAGATGTTCATTAATCCAGGTGAGATATTCAGTGATCATTGATCCAGGTGAGATGTTCAGTTATCATTGATCCAGGTGAGATGTTCAGAGATCGTTAATCCAGGTGAGATGTTCAGTGATTGTTAATCAAGGTGAGATGTTCATTAACCCAGGTGAGATTTTCGTTAATCCAGGTGAGATGTTCATTAATCCAGGTGCGATGTTCAGTGATCATTGATCCAGGTGAGATATTCAGCGATCGTTGATCCAGATGAGATGTTCAGCGATCGTTGATCCAGTGAGATGTTCAGAGATCGTTGATCCAGGTGAGATGTTCAGCGATCGTTGATCCAGTTGAAATGTTCAGCGATCGTTGATCCAGGTGAGATGTTCAGTTATCATTGATCCAGGTGAGATATTCAGTGATGATTGATCCAGGTGAGATGTTCGGTGATTGTTAATCCAGGTGAGATGTTCAGTGTTCATTGATCCAGGTGAGATGTTCAGTGATCATTAATCCATGTGAGATTTTCATTAATCCAGGTGAGATGTTCATTAATCTAGGTGCGATGTTCAGTGATCATTGATCCAGGTGAGATGTTCATCGATCGTTGATCCAGGTGAGATGTTCGGTGATTGTTCATCCAGGGGAGATGTTCAGAGATCATTGATCCAGGTGAGATGTTCAGTGATTGTTAATCCAGGTGAGATGTTCAATAATCCTGGTGAGATGTTCAATGATTTTTAATCCAGGTGAGATGTTCAGTGATCATTGATCCTAGTGAGATGTTCGGTGATTGTTAATCCAGGTGAGATGTTCATTAATCCAGGTGAGTTGTTCTCTGGTCATTGATCCAGGTGAGATGTTCAGTGATCGTTAATCCAGGTGAGATGTTCAGTGATCGTTAATCCAGGTGAGATAATCAGTGATCGTTGATCCAGGTGAGATGATCAGTGACCGTTGATCC
Source organism: Mobula birostris (assembly GCF_030028105.1). Lineage (NCBI taxonomy): Eukaryota > Metazoa > Chordata > Chondrichthyes > Myliobatiformes > Myliobatidae > Mobula > Mobula birostris. The sequence goes on from NC_092378.1 coordinate 158,427,728, forward strand.
AGGTGGGATGTTCAGGCATTGGTAGTCCAGGGGGGATGTTCAGAGATCATTGATCCCGGTGAGATGTTCAGCGATCGTTGATCCAGGTGAGATGTTCGACGATCGTTATCCAGGTGAGATGTTCGGTGATTGTTAATGCAGGTGAGATATTCAGTGATTATTGATCCTGGTGAAATGTTCAGTGATCATTAATCCAGGTGAGATGATCAGAGATCGTTGATCCAGTTGAGATGTTCAGTGTTCATTGATCCAGGTGAGATGTTCATTAATCCAGGTGAGATGTTCAGTGGTTGTTAATCCAGGTGAGATGTTGAATAATCCAGGTGAGATGTTCAGTGATCATTGAACCAGGTGAGATGTTCAGTGATCGTTGATCCAGGTGAGATGATCAGGGATCGTTGATCCAGGTGAGATGTTCAGCGATCGTTCATCCAGGTGAGATGTTCAGCGATCGTTGATCCAGATGAGATGATCAGCAATCGTTGATCCAGGTGAGATGTTCAGCGATCGTTGATCCAGGTGAGATGTTCGGTGACTGTTAATCTAGGTGAGATGTTCATTAATCCAGTTGAGATGTTCAGTGATCATTACCCAGGTGAGATGTTCAGTGATCGTTAACCCAGGTGAGATGATCAGTGATCGTTGATCCAGGTGAGATGTTCGGTGACTGTTAATCTAGGTGAGATGTTCATTAATCCAGTTGAGATGTTCAGTGATCATTACCCAGGTGAGATGTTCAGTGATCGTTAACCCAGGTGAGATGATCAGTGATCGTTGATCCAGGTGAGATGTTCATTAATCCAGGTGAGTTATTCAGTGATCATTGATCCAGGTGAGATGATCAGTGACCGTTGATCCAGGTGGGATTTTCAGGCATTGGTAATCCAGGGGAGATGTTCAGAGATCATTGATCCTGGTGAGATTTTCAGCGATCATTGATCCAGGTGAGATGTTCGGCGATCGTTGATCCAGGTGAGAAGTTCAGTGAATGTTAATCCAGGTGAGATGTTCAGTGATCATTACTCCAGGTAAGATGTTCAGAGATCGTTGATCCAGTTGAAATATTCAGCGATCGTTGATCCAGGTGAGATGTTCAGTTATCATTGATCCAGGTGAGATATTCAGTGATGATTGATCCAGGTGAGATGTACAGTGATCATTAATCCAGGTGAGATGTTCAGAGATCGTTGATCCAGTTCAGATGTTCAGTGATCGTTGATCCAGGTGAGATGTTCAGCGATCACTGATCCAGGTGAGATGTTCAGTGATCATTGATCCAGGTGAGATGTTCATTAATCCAGGTGAGATATTCAGTGATCATTGATCCAGGTGAGATGTTCAGTTATCATTGATCCAGGTGAGATGTTCAGAGATCGTTAATCCAGGTGAGATGTTCAGTGATTGTTAATCAAGGTGAGATGTTCATTAACCCAGGTGAGATTTTCGTTAATCCAGGTGAGATGTTCATTAATCCAGGTGCGATGTTCAGTGATCATTGATCCAGGTGAGATATTCAGCGATCGTTGATCCAGATGAGATGTTCAGCGATCGTTGATCCAGTGAGATGTTCAGAGATCGTTGATCCAGGTGAGATGTTCAGCGATCGTTGATCCAGTTGAAATGTTCAGCGATCGTTGATCCAGGTGAGATGTTCAGTTATCATTGATCCAGGTGAGATATTCAGTGATGATTGATCCAGGTGAGATGTTCGGTGATTGTTAATCCAGGTGAGATATTCAGTGATCATTGATCCAGGTGAGATGTTCAGTGATCATTAATCCATGTGAGATTTTCATTAATCCAGGTGAGATGTTCATTAATCCAGGTGAGATGTTCATTAATCTAGGTGCGATGTTCAGTGATCATTGATCCAGGTGAGATGTTCATCGATCGTTGATCCAGGTGAGATGTTCGGTGATTGTTCATCCAGGGGAGATGTTCAGAGATCATTGATCCAGGTGAGATGTTCAGTGATTGTTAATCCAGGTGAGATGTTCAGAGATCATTGATCCAGGTGAGATGTTCAATGATTTTTAATCCAGGTGAGATGTTCAGTGATCATTGATCCTAGTGAGATGTTCGGTGATTGTTAATCCAGGTGAGATGTTCATTAATCCAGGTGAGTTGTTCTCTGGTCATTGATCCAGGTGAGATGTTCAGTGATCGTTAATCCAGGTGAGATGTTCAGTGATCGTTAATCCAGGTGAGATAATCAGTGATCGTTGATCCAGGTGAGATGATCAGTGACCGTTGATCCAGGTGGGATGTTCAGGCATTGGTAATCCAGGGGGGATGTTCAGAGATCATTGATCCCGGTGAGATGTTCAGCGATCGTTGATCCAGGTGAAATGTTCGACGATCGTTATCCAGGTGAGATGTTCGGTGATTGTTAATGCAGGTGAGATATTCAGTGATTATTGATCCTGGTGAAATGTTCAGTGATCATTAATCCAGGTGAGATGATCAGAGATCGTTGATCCAGTTGAGATGTTCAGTGTTCATTGATCCAGGTGAGATGTTCATTAATCCAGGTGAGATGTTCAGTGGTTGTTAATCCAGGTGAGATGTTGAATAATCCAGGTGAGATGTTCAGTGATCATTGAACCAGGTGAGATGTTCAGTGATCGTTGATCCAGGTGAGATGATCAGGGATCGTTGATCCAGGTGAGATGTTCAGTGATCATTGATCCAGATGAGATGTTTGGTGAATGTTAATCCTTGTGAGATGTTCATTAATCCAGGTGAGATGTTCGATGTTTGTTAATGCAGGTGGGATATTGAGTGATTGTTAATCTAGGTGAGATGTTCATTAATCCAGGTGAGATGTTCAGTGGTCGTTGATCCAGTTGAAATGTTCAGCAATCGTTGATCCAGTTGAAATATTCAGCGATCGTTGATCCACTGAGATGTTCAGAGATCGTTGATCCAGGTGTGATGTTCAGCGATCGTTGATCCAGGTGTGATGTTCAACGATCGTTGATCCAGGTGAGATGTTCAGTTATCATTGATCCAGGTGAGATATTCAGTGATGATTGATCCAGGTGAGATGTACAGTGATCATTAATCCAGGTGAGATGTTCAGAGATCGTTGATCCAGTTCAGATGTTCAGTGATCGTTGATCCAGGTGAGATGTTCAGCGATCACTGATCCAGGTGAGATGTTCAGTGATCATTGATCCAGGTGAGATGTTCATTAATCCAGGTGAGATATTCAGTGATCATTGATCCAGGTGAGATGTTCAGTTATCATTGATCCAGGTGAGATGTTCAGAGATCGTTAATCCAGGTGAGATGTTCAGTGATTGTTAATCAAGGTGGGATGTTCATTAACCTAGGTGAGATTTTCGTTAATCCAGGTGAGATGTTCATTAATCCAGGTGCGATGTTCAGTGATCATTGATCCAGGTGAGATATTCAGCGATCGTTGATCCAGATGAGATGTTCAGCGATCGTTGATCCAGTGAGATGTTCAGAGATCGTTGATCCAGGTGAGATGTTCAGCGATCGTTGATCCAGTTGAAATGTTCAGCGATCGTTGATCCAGGTGAGATGTTCAGTTATCATTGATCCAGGTGAGATATTCAGTGATGATTGATCCAGGTGAGATGTTCGGTGATTGTTAATCCAGGTGAGATGTTCAGTGTTCATTGATCCAGGTGAGATGTTCAGTGATCATTAATCCATGTGAGATTTTCATTAATCCAGGTGAGATGTTCATTAATCTAGGTGCGATGTTCAGTGATCATTGATCCAGGTGAGATGTTCATCGATCGTTGATCCAGGTGAGATGTTCGGTGATTGTTCATCCAGGGGAGATGTTCAGAGATCATTGATCCAGGTGAGATGTTCAGTGATTGTTAATCCAGGTGAGATGTTCAATAATCCTGGTGAGATGTTCAATGATTTTTAATCCAGGTGAGATGTTCAGTGATCATTGATCCTAGTGAGATGTTCGGTGATTGTTAATCCAGGTGAGATGTTCATTAATCCAGGTGAGTTGTTCTCTGGTCATTGATCCAGGTGAGATGTTCAGTGATCGTTAATCCAGGTGAGATGTTCAGTGATCGTTAATCCAGGTGAGATAATCAGTGATCGTTGATCCAGGTGAGATGATCAGTGACCGTTGATCCAGGTGGGATGTTCAGGCATTGGTAGTCCAGGGGGGATGTTCAGAGATCATTGATCCCGGTGAGATGTTCAGCGATCGTTGATCCAGGTGAGATGTTCGACGATCGTTATCCAGGTGAGATGTTCGGTGATTGTTAATGCAGGTGAGATATTCAGTGATTATTGATCCTGGTGAAATGTTCAGTGATCATTAATCCAGGTGAGATGATCAGAGATCGTTGATCCAGTTGAGATGTTCAGTGTTCATTGATCCAGGTGAGATGTTCATTAATCCAGGTGAGATGTTCAGTGGTTGTTAATCCAGGTGAGATGTTGAATAATCCAGGTGAGATGTTCAGTGATCATTGAACCAGGTGAGATGTTCAGTGATCGTTGATCCAGGTGAGATGATCAGGGATCGTTGATCCAGGTGAGATGTTCAGCGATCGTTCATCCAGGTGAGATGTTCAGCGATCGTTGATCCAGATGAGATGATCAGCGATCGTTGATCCAGGTGAGATGTTCAGCGATCGTTGATCCAGGTGAGATGTTCGGTGACTGTTAATCTAGGTGAGATGTTCATTAATCTAGTTGAGATGTTCAGTGATCATTACCCAGGTGAGATGTTCAGTGATCGTTAACCCAGGTGAGATGATCAGTGATCGTTGATCCAGGTGAGATGTTCGGTGACTGTTAATCTAGGTGAGATGTTCATTAATCCAGTTGAGATGTTCAGTGATCATTACCCAGGTGAGATGTTCAGTGATCGTTAACCCAGGTGAGATGATCAGTGATCGTTGATCCAGGTGAGATGTTCATTAATCCAGGTGAGTTATTCAGTGATCATTGATCCAGGTGAGATGATCAGTGACCGTTGATCCAGGTGGGATTTTCAAGCATTGGTAATCCAGGGGAGATGTTCAGAGATCATTGATCCTGGTGAGATTTTCAGCGATCATTGATCCAGGTGAGATGTTCGGCGATCGTTGATCCAGGTGAGAAGTTCAGTGAATGTTAATCCAGGTGAGATGTTCAGTGATCATTACTCCAGGTAAGATGTTCAGAGATCGTTGATCCAGTTGAAATATTCAGCGATCGTTGATCCAGGTGAGATGTTCAGTTATCATTGATCCAGGTGAGATATTCAGTGATGATTGATCCAGGTGAGATGTACAGTGATCATTAATCCAGGTGAGATGTTCAGAGATCGTTGATCCAGTTCAGATGTTCAGTGATCGTTGATCCAGGTGAGATGTTCAGCGATCACTGATCCAGGTGAGATGTTCAGTGATCATTGATCCAGGTGAGATGTTCATTAATCCAGGTGAGATATTCAGTGATCATTGATCCAGGTGAGATGTTCAGTTATCATTGATCCAGGTGAGATGTTCAGAGATCGTTAATCCAGGTGAGATGTTCAGTGATTGTTAATCAAGGTGAGATGTTCATTAACCCAGGTGAGATTTTCGTTAATCCAGGTGAGCTGTTCATTAATCCAGGTGCGATGTTCAGTGATCATTGATCCAGGTGAGATATTCAGCGATCGTTGATCCAGATGAGATGTTCAGCGATCGTTGATCCAGTGAGATGTTCAGCGATCGTTGATCCAGTTGAAATGTTCAGCGATCGTTGATCCAGGTGAGATGTTCAGTTATCATTGATCCAGGTGAGATATTCAGTGATGATTGATCCAGGTGAGATGTTCGGTGATTGTTAATCCAGGTGAGATGTTCAGTGATCATTGATCCAGGTGAGATGTTCAGTGATCATTAATCCATGTGAGATTTTCATTAATCCAGGTGAGATGTTCATTAATCCAGGTGAGATGTTCATTAATCTAGGTGCGATGTTCAGTGATCATTGATCCAGGTGAGATGTTCATCGATCGTTGATCCAGGTGAGATGTTCGGTGATTGTTCATCCAGGGGAGATGTTCAGAGATCATTGATCCAGGTGAGATGTTCAGTGATTGTTAATCCAGGTGAGATGTTCAATAATCCTGGTGAGATGTTCAATGATTTTTAATCCAGGTGAGATGTTCAGTGATCATTGATCCTAGTGAGATGTTCGGTGATTGTTAATCCAGGTGAGATGTTCATTAATCCAGGTGAGTTGTTCTCTGGTCATTGATCCAGGTGAGATGTTCGACGATTGTTATCCAGGTGAGATGTTCGGTGATTGTTAATGCAGGTGAGATATTCAGTGATTATTGATCCTGGTGAAATGTTCAGTGATCATTAATCCAGGTGAGATGATCAGAGATCGTTGATCCAGTTGAGATGTTCAGTGTTCATTGATCCAGGTGAGATGTTCATTAATCCAGGTGAGATGTTCAGTGGTTGTTAATCCAGGTGAGATGTTGAATAATCCAGGTGAGATGTTCAGTGATCATTGAACCAGGTGAGATGTTCAGTGATCGTTGATCCAGGTGAGATGATCAGGGATCGTTGATCCAGGTGAGATGTTCAGCGATCGTTCATCCAGGTGAGATGTTCAGCGATCGTTGATCCAGATGAGATGATCAGCAATCGTTGATCCAGGTGAGATGTTCAGCGATCGTTGATCCAGGTGAGATGTTCGGTGATTGTTAATCCAGGTGAGATGTTCAATAATCCAGGTGAGATGTTCAGTGACTGTTAATCCAGGTGAGATGTTCAGTGATCATTAATCCAGGTGAGATGTTCAGTGATCATTGATCCAGATGAGATGTTTGGTGAATGTTAATCCTTGTGAGATGTTCATTAATCCAGGTGAGATGTTCGATGTTTGTTAATGCAGGTGGGATATTGAGTGATTGTTAATCTAGGTGAGATGTTCATTAATCCAGGTGAGATGTTCAGTGGTCGTTGATCCAGTTGAAATGTTCAGCGATCGTTGATCCAGTTGAAATGTTCAGCGATCGTTGATCCACTGAGATGTTCAGAGATCGTTGATCCAGGTGTGATGTTCAGCGATCGTTGATCCAGGTGTGATTTTCAACGATCGTTGATCCATGTCGGATGTTCAGCGATGGTTGATCCAGGTGAGATGTTCAGCGATGGTTGATCCAGGTGAGATGATCAGGGATCGTTGATCCAGGTGAGATGTTCAGCGATCGTTCATCCAGGTGAGATGTTCAGCGATCGTTGATCCAGGTGAGATGATCAGCGATCGTTGATCCAGCTGAGATGATCAGCAATCGTTGATCCAGGTGAGATGTTCAGTGATCATTAGTCCAGATGAGATGTTCATGATCATTGATCCAGGTGAGATGTTTGGTCATTGTTAATCCAGGTAAGATGTTCATTAATCCAGGTGAGATGTTCAGTGATCATTAATCCAGGTGAGATATTTAGAGTTCGTTGATCCAGTTGAGATGTTCAGTGATCGTTGATCCAGGTGAGATGTTCAATAATCCAGGTGAGATATTCAGTAATTGTTAATCCAGGTGAGATGTTCATTAATCCAGGTGAGATGTTCAGTGATCATTGATCCAGGTGAGTTGTTCAGTGATTGTAAATCCAGGTGAGATGTTCATTAATCCAGGTGAGATGTTCAGTGGTCATTGATCCAGGTGAGATGTTCAGTGATCATTGATCCAGGTGAGATGTTCAGAGATTGTTAATCCAGGGAAGATGTTCAGTGATTGTTAATCAAGGTGAGATGTTCATTAATCCAGGTGAGATTTTCATTAATCCAGGTGAGATGTTCATTAATCCAGTTGCGATGTTCAGTGATCATTGATCCAGTTGAGATATTCAGAGATCGTTGATCCAAGTGTGATGTTCAGCGATCGTTGATCCAGTGAGATGTTCAGCGATCGTTGATCCATGTAGGATGTTCAGCGATCGTTGATCCAGGTGTGATATTCAGCGATCGTTGATCCAGGTGAGATGATCAGGGATCGTTGATCCAGGTGAGATGTTCAGTGATCATTCATCCAGGTGAGATGTTCAACGATCGTTTATCCAGGTGAGATGATCAGCAATCGTTGATCCTGGTGAGATGTTCAGCGATTGTTGATCCAGGTGAGATGTTAGGTGATTGTTAATCCAGGTGAGATGTTCAGTGATCGTTAATCCAGGTGAGATGTTCAGTGATTGTTAAACCAGGTGAGATAATCAGTGATCGTTGATCCAGGTGAGATGATCAGTGACCGTTGATCCAGGTGGGATGTTCAGGCATTGGTAATACAGGGGGGATGTTCAGAGATCATTAATCCCGGTGAGATGTTCAGCGAGCGTTGATCCAGGTGAGATGTTCGACGATCGTTATCCAGGTGAGATGTTCGGTGATTGTTAATGCAGGTGAGATGTTCAGTGATTATTGATCCTGGTGAAATGTTCAGTGATCATTAATCCAGATGAGATGATCAGAGATCGTTGATCCAGTTGAGATGTTCAGTGTTCATTGATCCAGGTGAGATGTTCATTAATCCAGGTGAGATGTTCAGTGGTTGTTAATCCAGGTGAGATGTTGAATAATCCAGGTGAGATGTTCAGTGATCATTGAACCAGGTGAGATGTTCAGTGATCGTTGATCCAGGTGAGATGATCAGGGATCGTTGATCCAGGTGAGATGTTCAGCGATCGTTCATCCAGGTGAGATGTTCAGCGATCGTTGATCCAGATGAGATGATCAGCAATCGTTGATCCAGGTGAGATGTTCAGCGATCGTTGATCCAGGTGAGATGTTCGGTGATTGTTAATCCAGGTGAGATGTTCAATAATCCAGGTGAGATGTTCAGTGACTGTTAATCCAGGTGAGATGTTCAGTAATCATTAATCCAGGTGAGATGTTCAGTGATCTTTGATCCAGATGAGATGTTTGGTGAATGTTAATCCTTGTCAGATGTTCATTAATCCAGGTGACATGTTCAGTGTTTGTTAATCCAGGTGGGGTATTGAGTGATTGTTAATCTAGGTGAGATGTTCATTAATCCAGGTGAGATGTTCAGTGGTCGTTGATCCAGTTGAAATGTTCAGCGATCGTTGATCCAGTGAGATGTTCAGAGATCGTTGATCCAGGTGTGATGTTCAGCGATCGTTGATCCAGGTGTGATGTTCAACGATCGTTGATCCATGTCGGATGTTCAGCGATGGTTGATCCAGGTGAGATGTTCAGCGATGGTTGATCCAGGTGAGATGATCAGGGATCGTTGATCCAGGTGTGATGTTCAGCGATCGTTGATCCAGGTGTGATGTTCAACGATCGTTGATCCATGTCGGATGTTCAGCGATGGTTGATCCAGGTGAGATGTTCAGCGGTGGTTGATCCAGGTGAGATGATCAGGGATCGTTGATCCAGGTGAGATGTTCAGCGATCGTTCATCCAGGTGAGATGTTCAGCGATCGTTGATCCAGGTGAGATGATCAGCGATCGTTGATCCAGCTGAGATAATCAGCAATCGTTGATCCAGGTGAGATGTTCAGTGATCATTAGTCCAGGTGAGATGTTCATGATCATTGATTCAGGTGATATGTTCGGTCATTGTTAATCCAGGTAAGATGTTCATTAATCCAGGTGAGATGTTCAGTGATCATTAATCCAGGTGAGATATTTAGAGTTTGTTGATCCAGTTGAGATGTTCAGTGATCGTTGATCCAGGTGAGATGTTCAATAATCCAGGTGAGATATTCAGTAATTGTTAATCCAGGTGAGATGTTCATTAATCCAGGTGAGATGTTCAGTGATCATTGATCCAGGTGAGTTGTTCAGTGATTGTAAATCCAGGTGAGATGTTCATTAATCCAGGTGAGATGTTCAGTGGTCATTGATCCAGGTGAGATGTTCAGTGATCATTGATCCAGGTGAGATGTTCAGAGATCGTTAATCCAGGGAAGATGTTCAGTGATTGTTAATCAAGGTGAGATGTTCATTAATCCAGGTGAGATTTTCATTAATCCAGGTGAGATGTTCATTAATCCAGTTGCGATGTTCAGTGATCATTGATCCAGTTGAGATATTCAGAGATCGTTGATCCAAGTGTGATGTTCAGCGATCGTTGATCCAGTGAGACGTTCAGCGATCGTTGATCCATGTAGGATGTTCAGCGATCGTTGATCCAGGTGAGATATTCAGCGATCGTTGATCCAGGTGAGATGATCAGGGATCGTTGATCCAGGTGAGATGTTCAGTGATCATTCATCCAGGTGAGATGTTTAGCGATCGTTGATCCAGGTGAGATGATCAGCAATCGTTGATCCTGGTGAGATGTTCAGCGATCATTGATCCAGGTGAGATGTTCGGTGATTGTTAATCCAGGTGAGATGTTAATTAATCCAGGTGAGATGTTCAGTGATTGTTAATCCAGGTGAGGTGTTCAGTGATCATTGATCCAGGTGTGATTTTCAGTGATCATTAATGTAGGTGGCATGTTTAGTGATCATTGATCCAGGTGAGATGTTCGGTGAATGTTAATCCAGGTGAGATGTTCATTAATCCAGGTGAGATATTCAGTGATCATTAATCCAGGTGAGATGTTTAGAGTTCGTTGATCCAGTTGAGATGTTCAGTGATCGTTGATCCAGGTGAGATGTTCAATGATCATTGATCCAGGTGAGATGTTCAGTGATCGTTAGTCCAGGTGAGATGTTCAGTGATCGTTAATCCAGGTGAGATGATCAGTGATCGTTGATCCAGGTGAGATGATCAGTGACCGTTGATCCAGGTGGGATGTTCAGTCATTGGTAATCCAGGGGGGATGTTCAGAGATCATTGATCCAGGTGAGATGTCGGACGATTGTTATCCAGGTGAGATGTTCGGTGATTGTTAACGCATCTGAGATGTTCAGTGATTATTGATCCAGGTAAAATGTTCAGTGATCATAATCCAGGTGAGATGTTCAGAGATCTTTGATCCAGTTGAGATGTTCAGTGTTCATTGATCCAGGTGAGATGGTCATTAATCCAGGTGAGATGTTCAGTGATTGTTAATCCAGGTGAGATGTTCAGTGATCATTGATCCAGGTGAGATGTTCAGTGATCATTAATCCGGGTGAGATGTTCAGTGATCATTAATCCAGGTGAGATGTTCAGTGATCGTTAATCCAGGTGAGATGTTCAGTGATCGTTAATCCAGGTGAGATGATCAGTCATCGTTCATCCAGGTGAGGTGATCAGTGACTGTTGATCCAGGTGGGATGTTCCGTCATTGGTAATCCAAGGGAGATGTTCAGAGATCATTGATCCAGGTCAGATGTTCAGCGATCGTTGATCCAGGTGAGATATTCAGCGATCGTTGATCCAGGTGAGATGATCAGGGATCGTTGATCCAGGTGAGATGTTCAGTGATCATTCATCCAGGTGAGATGTTCAACGATCGTTTATCCAGGTGAGATGATCAGCAATCGTTGATCCTGGTGAGATGTTCAGCGATTGTTGATCCAGGTGAGATGTTAGGTGATTGTTAATCCAGGTGAGATGTTCAGTGATCGTTAATCCAGGTGAGATGTTCAGTGATTGTTAAACTAGGTGAGATAATCAGTGATCGTTGATCCAGGTGAGATGATCAGTGACCGTTGATCCAGGTGGGATGTTCAGGCATTGGTAATACAGGGGGGATGTTCAGAGATCATTAATCCCGGTGAGATGTTCAGCGAGCGTTGATCCAGGTGAGATGTTCGACGATCGTTATCCAGGTGAGATGTTCGGTGATTGTTAATGCAGGTGAGATGTTCAGTGATTATTGATCCTGGTGAAATGTTCAGTGATCATTAATCCAGATGAGATGATCAGAGATCGTTGATCCAGTTGAGATGTTCAGTGTTCATTGATCCAGGTGAGATGTTCATTAATCCAGGTGAGATGTTCAGTGGTTGTTAATTCAGGTGAGATGTTGAATAATCCAGGTGAGATGTTCAGTGATCATTGAACCAGGTGAGATGTTCAGTGATCGTTGATCCAGGTGAGATGATCAGGGATCGTTGATCCAGGTGAGATGTTCAGCGATCGTTCATCCAGGTGAGATGTTCAGCGATCGTTGATCCAGATGAGATGATCAGCAATCGTTGATCCAGGTGAGATGTTCAGCGATCGTTGATCCAGGTGAGATGTTCGGTGATTGTTAATCCAGGTGAGATGTTCAATAATCCAGGTGAGATGTTCAGTGACTGTTAATCCAGGTGAGATGTTCAGTAATCATTAATCCAGGTGAGATGTTCAGTGATCTTTGATCCAGATGAGATGTTTGGTGAATGTTAATCCTTGTCAGATGTTCATTAATCCAGGTGACATGTTCAGTGTTTGTTAATCCAGGTGGGATATTGAGTGATTGTTAATCTAGGTGAGATGTTCATTAATCCAGGTGAGATGTTCAGTGGTCGTTGATCCAGTTGAAATGTTCAGCGATCGTTGATCCAGTGAGATGTTCAGAGATCGTTGATCCAGGTGTGATGTTCAGCGATCGTTGATCCAGGTGTGATGTTCAACGATCGTTGATCCATGTCGGATGTTCAGCGATGGTTGATCCAGGTGAGATGTTCAGCGATGGTTGATCCAGGTGAGATGATCAGGGATCGTTGATCCAGGTGTGATGTTCAGCGATCGTTGATCCAGGTGTGATGTTCAACGATCGTTGATCCATGTCGGATGTTCAGCGATGGTTGATCCAGGTGAGATGTTCAGCGGTGGTTGATCCAGGTGAGATGATCAGGGATCGTTGATCCAGGTGAGATGTTCAGCGATCGTTCATCCAGGTGAGATGTTCAGCGATCGTTGATCCAGGTGAGATGATCAGCGATCGTTGATCCAGCTGAGATAATCAGCAATCGTTGATCCAGGTGAGATGTTCAGTGATCATTAGTCCAGGTGAGATGTTCATGATCATTGATTCAGGTGATATGTTCGGTCATTGTTAATCTAGGTAAGATGTTCATTAATCCAGGTGAGATGTTCAGTGATCATTAATCCAGGTGAGATATTTAGAGTTTGTTGATCCAGTTGAGATGTTCAGTGATCGTTGATCCAGGTGAGATGTTCAATAATCCAGGTGAGATATTCAGTAATTGTTAATCCAGGTGAGATGTTCATTAATCCAGGTGAGATGTTCAGTGATCATTGATCCAGGTGAGTTGTTCAGTGATTGTAAATCCAGGTGAGATGTTCATTAATCCAGGTGAGATGTTCAGTGGTCATTGATCCAGGTGAGATGTTCAGTGATCATTGATCCAGGTGAGATGTTCAGAGATCGTTAATCCAGGGAAGATGTTCAGTGATTGTTAATCAAGGTGAGATGTTCATTAATCCAGGTGAGATTTTCATTAATCCAGGTGAGATGTTCATTAATCCAGTTGCGATGTTCAGTGATCATTGATCCAGTTGAGATATTCAGAGATCGTTGATCCAAGTGTGATGTTCAGCGATCGTTGATCCAGTGAGATGTTCAGCGATCGTTGATCCATGTAGGATGTTCAGCGATCGTTGATCCAGGTGAGATATTCAGCGATCGTTGATCCAGGTGAGATGATCAGGGATCGTTGATCCAGGTGAGATGTTCAGTGATCATTCATCCAGGTGAGATGTTTAGCGATCGTTGATCCAGGTGAGATGATCAGCAATCGTTGATCCTGGTGAGATGTTCAGCGATCATTGATCCAGGTGAGATGTTCGGTGATTGTTAATCCAGGTGAGATGTTAATTAATCCAGGTGAGATGTTCAGTGATTGTTAATCCAGGTGAGGTGTTCAGTGATCATTGATCCAGGTGTGATTTTCAGTGATCATTAATGTAGGTGGCATGTTTAGTGATCATTGATCCAGGTGAGATGTTCGGTGAATGTTAATCCAGGTGAGATGTTCATTAATCCAGGTGAGATATTCAGTGATCATTAATCCAGGTGAGATGTTTAGAGTTCGTTGATCCAGTTGAGATGTTCAGTGATCGTTGATCCAGGTGAGATGTTCAATGATCATTGATCCAGGTGAGATGTTCAGTGATCGTTAGTCCAGGTGAGATGTTCAGTGATCGTTAATCCAGGTGAGATGATCAGTGATCGTTGATCCAGGTGAGATGATCAGTGACCGTTGATCCAGGTGGGATGTTCAGTCATTGGTAATCCAGGGGGGATGTTCAGAGATCATTGATCCAGGTGAGATGTCGGACGATTGTTATCCAGGTGAGATGTTCGGTGATTGTTAACGCATCTGAGATGTTCAGTGATTATTGATCCAGGTAAAATGTTCAGTGATCATAATCCAGGTGAGATGTTCAGAGATCTTTGATCCAGTTGAGATGTTCAGTGTTCATTGATCCAGGTGAGATGGTCATTAATCCAGGTGAGATGTTCAGTGATTGTTAATCCAGGTGAGATGTTCAGTGATCATTGATCCAGGTGAGATGTTCAGTGATCATTAATCCGGGTGAGATGTTCAGTGATCATTAATCCAGGTGAGATGTTCAGTGATCGTTAATCCAGGTGAGATGTTCAGTGATCGTTAATCCAGGTGAGATGATCAGTCATCGTTCATCCAGGTGAGGTGATCAGTGACTGTTGATCCAGGTGGGATGTTCCGTCATTGGTAATCCAAGGGAGATGTTCAGAGATCATTGATCCAGGTCAGATGTTCAGCGATCGTTGATCCAGGTGAGATGTTCGACGATCGTTGATCCAGGTGAGATGTTCGGTGATTGTTAATCCAGGTGAGATGTTCGGTCATCATTGATCCAGGTGAAATGTTAAGTGATCATTAATCCAGGTGAGATGTTCAGAGAGTGTTGATCCAGTTGAGATGTTCAGTGATCGTTAATCCAGGTGAGATGTTCATTGATCATTGATCCAGGTGAGATATTCAGTGATGATTGATCCAGATGAGATGTTTGGTGGTTGTTAATCCAGGTGAGAAGTTAATTAATCCAGGTGAGATGTTCAGTGATCATTGATCCAGGTGAGATATTCAGTGATCATTGATCCAGGTGAGATGTTCAGTGATCGTTAGTCCAGGTGAGATGTTCAGTGATCGTTAATCCAGGTGAGATGATCAGTGATCGTTGATCCAGGTGAGATGATCAGCAATCGTTGATCCTGGTGAGATGTTCAGCGATCATTGATCCAGGTGAGATGTTCGGTGATTGTTAATCCAGGTGAGATGTTAATTAATCCAGGTGAGATGTTCAGTGATTGTTAATCCAGGTGAGGTGTTCAGTGATCATTGATCCAGGTGTGATTTTCAGTGATCATTAATGTAGGTGGCATGTTTAGTGATCATTGATCCAGGTGAGATGTTCGGTGAATGTTAATCCAGGTGAGATGTTCATTAATCCAGGTGAGATATTCAGTGATCATTAATCCAGGTGAGATGTTTAGAGTTCGTTGATCCAGTTGAGATGTTCAGTGATCGTTGATCCAGGTGAGATGTTCAATGATCATTGATCCAGGTGAGATGTTCAGTGATCGTTAGTCCAGGTGAGATGTTCAGTGATCGTTAATCCAGGTGAGATGATCAGTGATCGTTGATCCAGGTGAGATGATCAGTGACCGTTGATCCAGGTGGGATGTTCAGTCATTGGTAATCCAGGGGGGATGTTCAGAGATCATTGATCCAGGTGAGATGTCGGACGATTGTTATCCAGGTGAGATGTTCGGTGATTGTTAACGCATCTGAGATGTTCAGTGATTATTGATCCAGGTAAAATGTTCAGTGATCATAATCCAGGTGAGATGTTCAGAGATCTTTGATCCAGTTGAGATGTTCAGTGTTCATTGATCCAGGTGAGATGGTCATTAATCCAGGTGAGATGTTCAGTGATTGTTAATCCAGGTGAGATGTTCAGTGATCATTGATCCAGGTGAGATGTTCAGTGATCATTAATCCGGGTGAGATGTTCAGTGATCATTAATCCAGGTGAGATGTTCAGTGATCGTTAATCCAGGTGAGATGTTCAGTGATCGTTAATCCAGGTGAGATGATCAGTCATCGTTCATCCAGGTGAGGTGATCAGTGACTGTTGATCCAGGTGGGATGTTCCGTCATTGGTAATCCAAGGGAGATGTTCAGAGATCATTGATCCAGGTCAGATGTTCAGCGATCGTTGATCCAGGTGAGATGTTCGACGATCGTTGATCCAGGTGAGATGTTCGGTGATTGTTAATCCAGGTGAGATGTTCGGTCATCATTGATCCAGGTGAAATGTTAAGTGATCATTAATCCAGGTGAGATGTTCAGAGAGTGTTGATCCAGTTGAGATGTTCAGTGATCGTTAATCCAGGTGAGATGTTCATTGATCATTGATCCAGGTGAGATATTCAGTGATGATTGATCCAGATGAGATGTTTGGTGGTTGTTAATCCAGGTGAGAAGTTAATTAATCCAGGTGAGATGTTCAGTGATCATTGATCCAGGTGAGATATTCAGTGATCATTGATCCAGGTGAGATGTTCAGTGATCGTTAGTCCAGGTGAGATGTTCAGTGATCGTTAATCCAGGTGAGATGATCAGTGATCGTTGATCCAGGTGAGATGATCAGCAATCGTTGATCCTGGTGAGATGTTCAGCGATCATTGATCCAGGTGAGATGTTCGGTGATTGTTAATCCAGGTGAGATGTTAATTAATCCAGGTGAGATGTTCAGTGATTGTTAATCCAGGTGAGGTGTTCAGTGATCATTGATCCAGGTGTGATTTTCAGTGATCATTAATGTAGGTGGCATGTTTAGTGATCATTGATCCAGGTGAGATGTTCGGTGAATGTTAATCCAGGTGAGATGTTCATTAATCCAGGTGAGATATTCAGTGATCATTAATCCAGGTGAGATGTTTAGAGTTCGTTGATCCAGTTGAGATGTTCAGTGATCGTTGATCCAGGTGAGATGTTCAATGATCATTGATCCAGGTGAGATGTTCAGTGATCGTTAGTCCAGGTGAGATGTTCAGTGATCGTTAATCCAGGTGAGATGATCAGTGATCGTTGATCCAGGTGAGATGATCAGTGACCGTTGATCCAGGTGGGATGTTCAGTCATTGGTAATCCAGGGGGGATGTTCAGAGATCATTGATCCAGGTGAGATGTCGGACGATTGTTATCCAGGTGAGATGTTCGGTGATTGTTAACGCATCTGAGATGTTCAGTGATTATTGATCCAGGTAAAATGTTCAGTGATCATAATCCAGGTGAGATGTTCAGAGATCTTTGATCCAGTTGAGATGTTCAGTGTTCATTGATCCAGGTGAGATGGTCATTAATCCAGGTGAGATGTTCAGTGATTGTTAATCCAGGTGAGATGTTCAGTGATCATTGATCCAGGTGAGATGTTCAGTGATCATTAATCCGGGTGAGATGTTCAGTGATCATTAATCCAGGTGAGATGTTCAGTGATCGTTAATCCAGGTGAGATGTTCAGTGATCGTTAATCCAGGTGAGATGATCAGTCATCGTTCATCCAGGTGAGGTGATCAGTGACTGTTGATCCAGGTGGGATGTTCCGTCATTGGTAATCCAAGGGAGATGTTCAGAGATCATTGATCCAGGTCAGATGTTCAGCGATCGTTGATCCAGGTGAGATGTTCGACGATCGTTGATCCAGGTGAGATGTTCGGTGATTGTTAATCCAGGTGAGATGTTCGGTCATCATTGATCCAGGTGAAATGTTAAGTGATCATTAATCCAGGTGAGATGTTCAGAGAGTGTTGATCCAGTTGAGATGTTCAGTGATCGTTAATCCAGGTGAGATGTTCATTGATCATTGATCCAGGTGAGATATTCAGTGATGATTGATCCAGATGAGATGTTTGGTGGTTGTTAATCCAGGTGAGAAGTTAATTAATCCAGGTGAGATGTTCAGTGATCATTGATCCAGGTGAGATATTCAGTGATCATTAATCCAGGTGAGATGTTTGGTGATTGTTAATCCAGGTGTGATATTGAGTGATCGTTGATCCAGGTGAGATGTTCATTAATCCAGGTGAGATGTTCAGTGATTGTTAATCCAGGTGAGATGTTCAATAATCCAGGTGACATATTCAGTGATTGTTAATCCAGGTGAGATGTTCAGTGATGATTGATCCAGGTCAGATGTTCAGTGATCATTAATCCAGGTGAGATGTTCAGTGATCATTGATCCAGGTGAGATGTTCAGTGATCATTAATCCAGCTGAGATGTTCAGTGATCATTGATCCAGGTGAGATGTTCGGTGATTGTTAATCCAGGTGAGATGTTCATTAATCCAGGTGAGATGTTCAGTGATCATTGATCCAGGTGAGATGATCAGGGTTCGTTGATCCAAGTGAGATGTTCAGTGATCGTTGATCCAGGTGAGATGTTCAGCGATCGTTGATCCATGTGAGATGATCAACGATCGTTGATCCAGCTGAGATGATCAGCAATCGTTGATCCAGGTGAGATGTTCAGTGATCATTAGTCCAGATGAGATGTTCATGATCATTGATCCAGGTGAGATGTTCGGTCATTGTTAATCCAGGTGAGATGTTCATTAATCCAGGTGAGATGTTCAGTGATCATTAATCCAGGTGAGATATTTAGAGTTCGTTGATCCAGTTGAGATGTTCAGTGATCGTTGATCCAGGTGAGATGTTCAATAATCCAGGTGAGATATTCAGTAATTGTTAATCCAGGTGAGATGTTCATTAATCCAGGTGAGATGTTCAGTGATCATTGATCCAGGTGAGTTGTTCAGTGATTGTTAATCCAGGTGAGATGTTCAGTGGTCATTGATCCAGGTGAGATGTTCAGTGATCATTGATCCAGGTGAGATGTTCAGAGATCGTTAATCCAGGGAAGATGTTCAGTGATTGTTAATCAAGGTGAGATGTTCATTAATCCAGGTGAGATTTTCATTAATCCAGGTGAGATGTTCATTAATCCAGTTGCGATGTTCAGTGATCATTGATACAGGTGAGATATTCAGAGATCGTTGATCCAAGTGTGATGTTCAGCGATTGTTGATCCAGTGAGATGTTCAGCGATCGTTGATCCATGTAGGATGTTCAGCGATCGTTGATCCAGGTGAGATGATCAGCAATCGTTGATCCTGGTGAGATGTTCAGCGATCGTTGATCCAGGTGAGATGTTCGGTGATTGTTAATCTAGGTGAGATGTTAATTAATCCAGGTGAGATGTTCAGTGATTGTTAATCCAGGTGAGATGTTTGGTGATCATTGATCCAGGTGAGATTTTCAGTGATCATTAATGTAGGTGACATGTTTAGTGATCATTGATCCAGGTGAGATGTTCGGTGATTGTTAATCCACGTGAGATGTTCATTAATCCAGCTGAGATGTTTAGTGATCATTAATCCAGGTGAGATATTTAGAGTTTGTTGATCCAGTTGAGATGTTCAGTGATCGTTGATCCAGGTGAGATGTTCAATAATCCAGGTGAGATGTTCAGTGATCATTGATCCAGGTGAGTTGTTCAGTGATTGTAAATCCAGGTGAGATGTTCATTAATCCAGGTGAGATGTTCAGTGTTCATTGATCCAGGTGAGATGTTCAGCGATCGTTAATCCATGTAGGATGTTCAGCGATCGTTGATCCAGGTGAGATATTCAGCGATCGTTGATCCAGGTGAGATGATCAGGGATCGTTGATCCTGGTGAGATGTTCAGCGATTGTTGATCCAGGTGAGATGTTCGGTGATTGTTAATCCAGGTGAGATGTTAATTAATCCAGGTGAGATGTTCAGTGATTATTAATCCAGGTGAGATGTTCGTTGATCATTGATCCAGGTGAGATGTTCAGCGATCGTTGATCCAGGTGAGATGATCAGCAATCGTTGATCCTGGTGAGATGTTCAGCGATCGTTGATCCAGGTGAGATGTTCGGTGATTGTTAATCCAGGTGAGATGTTAATTAATCCAGGTGAGATGTTCAGTGATTGTTAATCCAGGTGAGATGTTCGGTGATCATTGATCCAGGTGAGATTTTCAGTGATCATTAATGTAGGTGACATGTTTAGTGATCATTGATCCAGGTGAGATGTTTAGAGTCCGTTGATCCAGTTGAGATGTTCAGTGA
Organism: Mobula birostris; assembly: GCF_030028105.1. Lineage (NCBI taxonomy): Eukaryota > Metazoa > Chordata > Chondrichthyes > Myliobatiformes > Myliobatidae > Mobula > Mobula birostris. Next base: position 158,447,782 of record NC_092378.1, read on the forward strand.
TCGTTGATCCAGGTGAGATGTTCAATGATCATTGATCCAGGTGAGATGTTCAGTGATCGTTAGTCCAGGTGAGATGTTCAGTGATCGTTAATCCAGGTGAGATGATCAGTGATCGTTGATCCAGGTGAGATGATCAGTGACCGTTGATCCAGGTGGGATGTTCAGTCATTGGTAATCCAGGGGGGATGTTCAGAGATCATTGATCCAGGTGAGATGTCGGACGATTGTTATCCAGGTGAGATGTTCGGTGATTGTTAACGCATCTGAGATGTTCAGTGATTATTGATCCAGGTAAAATGTTCAGTGATCATAATCCAGGTGAGATGTTCAGAGATCTTTGATCCAGTTGAGATGTTCAGTGTTCATTGATCCAGGTGAGATGGTCATTAATCCAGGTGAGATGTTCAGTGATTGTTAATCCAGGTGAGATGTTCAGTGATCATTGATCCAGGTGAGATGTTCAGTGATCATTAATCCGGGTGAGATGTTCAGTGATCATTAATCCAGGTGAGATGTTCAGTGATCGTTAATCCAGGTGAGATGTTCAGTGATCGTTAATCCAGGTGAGATGATCAGTCATCGTTCATCCAGGTGAGGTGATCAGTGACTGTTGATCCAGGTGGGATGTTCCGTCATTGGTAATCCAAGGGAGATGTTCAGAGATCATTGATCCAGGTCAGATGTTCAGCGATCGTTGATCCAGGTGAGATGTTCGACGATCGTTGATCCAGGTGAGATGTTCGGTGATTGTTAATCCAGGTGAGATGTTCGGTCATCATTGATCCAGGTGAAATGTTAAGTGATCATTAATCCAGGTGAGATGTTCAGAGAGTGTTGATCCAGTTGAGATGTTCAGTGATCGTTAATCCAGGTGAGATGTTCATTGATCATTGATCCAGGTGAGATATTCAGTGATGATTGATCCAGATGAGATGTTTGGTGGTTGTTAATCCAGGTGAGAAGTTAATTAATCCAGGTGAGATGTTCAGTGATCATTGATCCAGGTGAGATATTCAGTGATCATTAATCCAGGTGAGATGTTTGGTGATTGTTAATCCAGGTGTGATATTGAGTGATCGTTGATCCAGGTGAGATGTTCATTAATCCAGGTGAGATGTTCAGTGATTGTTAATCCAGGTGAGATGTTCAATAATCCAGGTGACATATTCAGTGATTGTTAATCCAGGTGAGATGTTCAGTGATGATTGATCCAGGTCAGATGTTCAGTGATCATTAATCCAGGTGAGATGTTCAGTGATCATTGATCCAGGTGAGATGTTCAGTGATCATTAATCCAGTTGAGATGTTCAGTGATCATTGATCCAGGTGAGATGTTCGGTGATTGTTAATCCAGGTGAGATGTTCATTAATCCAGGTGAGATGTTCAGTGATCATTGATCCAGGTGAGATGATCAGGGTTCGTTGATCCAAGTGAGATGTTCAGTGATCGTTGATCCAGGTGAGATGATCAACGATCGTTGATCCAGCTGAGATGATCAGCAATCGTTGATCCAGGTGAGATGTTCAGTGATCATTAGTCCAGATGAGATGTTCATGATCATTGATCCAGGTGAGATGTTCGGTCATTGTTAATCCAGGTGAGATGTTCATTAATCCAGGTGAGATGTTCAGTGATCATTAATCCAGGTGAGATATTTAGAGTTCGTTGATCCAGTTGAGATGTTCAGTGATCGTTGATCCAGGTGAGATGTTCAATAATCCAGGTGAGATATTCAGTAATTGTTAATCCAGGTGAGATGTTCATTAATCCAGGTGAGATGTTCAGTGATCATTGATCCAGGTGAGTTGTTCAGTGATTGTTAATCCAGGTGAGATGTTCAGTGGTCATTGATCCAGGTGAGATGTTCAGTGATCATTGATCCAGGTGAGATGTTCAGAGATCGTTAATCCAGGGAAGATGTTCAGTGATTGTTAATCAAGGTGAGATGTTCATTAATCCAGGTGAGATTTTCATTAATCCAGGTGAGATGTTCATTAATCCAGTTGCGATGTTCAGTGATCATTGATACAGGTGAGATATTCAGAGATCGTTGATCCAAGTGTGATGTTCAGCGATTGTTGATCCAGTGAGATGTTCAGCGATCGTTGATCCATGTAGGATGTTCAGCGATCGTTGATCCAGGTGAGATGATCAGCAATCGTTGATCCTGGTGAGATGTTCAGCGATCGTTGATCCAGGTGAGATGTTCGGTGATTGTTAATCTAGGTGAGATGTTAATTAATCCAGGTGAGATGTTCAGTGATTGTTAATCCAGGTGAGATGTTTGGTGATCATTGATCCAGGTGAGATTTTCAGTGATCATTAATGTAGGTGACATGTTTAGTGATCATTGATGCAGGTGAGATGTTCGGTGATTGTTAATCCAGGTGAGATGTTCATTAATCCAGCTGAGATGTTTAGTGATCATTAATCCAGGTGAGATATTTAGAGTTTGTTGATCCAGTTGAGATGTTCAGTGATCGTTGATCCAGGTGAGATGTTCAATAATCCAGGTGAGATGTTCAGTGATCATTGATCCTGGTGAGTTGTTCAGTGATTGTAAATCCAGGTGAGATGTTCATTAATCCAGGTGAGATGTTCAGTGTTCATTGATCCAGGTGAGATGTTCAGCGATCGTTAATCCATGTAGGATGTTCAGCGATCGTTGATCCAGGTGAGATATTCAGCGATCGTTGATCCAGGTGAGATGATCAGGGATCGTTGATCCTGGTGAGATGTTCAGCGATTGTTGATCCAGGTGAGATGTTCGGTGATTGTTAATCCAGGTGAGATGTTAATTAATCCAGGTGAGATGTTCAGTGATTATTAATCCAGGTGAGATGTTCGTTGATCATTGATCCAGGTGAGATGTTCAGCGATCGTTGATCCAGGTGAGATGATCAGCAATCGTTGATCCTGGTGAGATGTTCAGCGATCGTTGATCCAGGTGAGATGTTCGGTGATTGTTAATCCAGGTGAGATGTTAATTAATCCAGGTGAGATGTTCAGTGATTGTTAATCCAGGTGAGATGTTCGGTGATCATTGATCCAGGTGAGATTTTCAGTGATCATTAATGTAGGTGACATGTTTAGTGATCATTGATCCAGGTGAGATGTTTAGAGTCCGTTGATCCAGTTGAGATGTTCAGTGATCGTTGATCCAGGTGAGATGTTCAATGATCATTGATCCAGGTGAGATGTTCAGTGATTGTTAATCCAGGTGAGATGTTCAGTGATCGTTAATCCAGGTGAGATGATCAGTGATCGTTGATCCAGGTGAGATGATCAGTGACCGTTGATCCAGGTGGGATGTTCAGTCATTGGTAATCCAGGGGGGATGTTCAGAGATCATTGATCCAGGTGAGATGTCGGATGATCGTTATCCAGGTGAGATGTTCGGTGATTGTTAATGCATCTGAGATGTTCAGTGATTATTGATCTAGGTGAAATCTTCAGTAATCATAATCCAGGTGAGATGTTCAGAGATGTTTGATCCAGTTGAGATGTTCAGTGTTCATTGATCCAGGTGAGATGGTCATTAATCCAGGTGAGATGTTCAGTGATTGTTAATCCAGGTGAGATGTTCAGTAAGTCAGGTGAGATATTCAGTGATTGTTAATCCAGGTGAGATGTTCAGTGATCATTGATCCAGGTGAGATGTTCAGTGATCATTGATCCAGGTGAGATGTTCAGTGATCATTAATCCAGCTGAGGTGTTCAGTGATTATTGATCCAGGTGAGATGTTCGGTGATTGTTAATCCAGGTGAGATGTTCAATAAGTCAGGTGAGATGTTCAGTGATCATTAATCCAGCTGAGATGTTCAGTGATCATTGATCCAGGTGAGATGTTTAGAGTTCGTTGATCCAGTTGAGATGTTCAGTGATCGTTGATCCAGGTGAGATGTTCAATGATCATTGATCCAGGTGAGATGTTCAGTGATTGTTAATCCAGGTGAGATGTTCAGTGATCGTTAATCCAGGTGAGATGATCAGTGATCGTTGATCCAGGTGAGATGATCAGTGACCGTTGATCCAGGTGGGATGTTCAGTCATTGGTAATCCAGGGGGGATGTTCAGAGATCATTGATCCAGGTGAGATGTCGGATGATCGTTATCCAGGTGAGATGTTCGGTGATTGTTAATGCATCTGAGATGTTCAGTGATTATTGATCTAGGTGAAATCTTCAGTAATCATAATCCAGGTGAGATGTTCAGAGATGTTTGATCCAGTTGAGATGTTCAGTGTTCATTGATCCAGGTGAGATGGTCATTAATCCAGGTGAGATGTTCAGTGATTGTTAATCCAGGTGAGATGTTCAGTAAGTCAGGTGAGATATTCAGTGATTGTTAATCCAGGTGAGATGTTCAGTGATCATTGATCCAGGTGAGATGTTCAGTGATCATTGATCCAGGTGAGATGTTCAGTGATCATTAATCCAGCTGAGGTGTTCAGTGATTATTGATCCAGGTGAGATGTTCGGTGATTGTTAATCCAGGTGAGATGTTCAATAAGTCAGGTGAGATGTTCAGTGATCATTAATCCAGCTGAGATGTTCAGTGATCATTGATCCAGGTGAGATGTTCGGTGATTGTTAATCCAGGTGAGATGTTCATTAATCCAGGTGAGATGTTCAGTGATCATTGATCCAGGTGAGATGTTCGGTGATTGTTAATCCAGGTGAGGTATTCATTAATCCAGATGAGATGTTCAGTGGTCATTGATCCAGGTGAGATGTTCAGTGATCATTGATCCAGGTGAGATGATCAGGGTTCGTTGATCCAAGTGAGATGTTCAGCGATCGTTGATCCAGGTGAGATGTTCAGCGATCGTTGATCCATGTGAGATGATCAGCGATCGTTGATCCAGCTGAGATGATCAGCAATCGTTGATCCAGGTGAGATGTTCAGTGATCATTAGTCCAGTTGAGATGTTCATGATCATTGATCCAGGTGAGATGTTCGGTGATTGTTAATCCAGGTGAGATGTTCAGTGGTCATTAATCCAGGTGAGATATTTAGAGTTCGTTGATCCAGTTGAGATGTTCAGTGATCGTTGATCCAGGTGAGATGTTCAATAATCCAGGTGAGATATTCAGTAATTGTTAATCCAGGTGAGATGTTTATTAATCCAGGTGAGATGTTTAGTGATCATTGATCCAGGTGAGTTGTTCAGTGATTGTAAATCCAGGTGAGATGTTCATTAATCCAGGTGAGATGTTCAGTGGTCATTGATCCAGGTGAGATGTTCAGTGATCATTGATCCAGGTAAGATGTTCAGAGATCGTTAATCCAGGGAAGATGTTCAGTGATTGTTAATCAAGGTGAGATGTTCATTAATCCAGGTGAGATTTTCATTAATCCAGGTGAGATGTTCATTAATCCAGTTGCGATGTTCAGTGATCATTGATCTAGTTGAGATATTCAGAGATCGTTGATCCAAGTGTGATGTTCAGCGATCGTTGATCCAGTGAGATGTTCAGCGATCGTTAATCCATGTAGGATGTTCAGCGATCGTTGATCCAGGTGAGATATTCAGCGATCGTTGATCCAGGTGAGATGATCAGGGATCGTTGATCCAGGTGAGATGTTCAGTGATCATTCATCCAGGTGAGATGTTCAGCGATCGTTGATCCAGGTGAGATGATCAGCAATCGTTGATCCTGGTGAGATGTTCAGCGATCGTTGATCCAGGTGAGATGTTCGGTGATTGTTAATCCAGGTGAGATGTTAATTAATCCAGGTGAGATGTTCAGTGATTGTTAATCCAGGTGAGATGTTCGGTGATCATTGATCCAGGTGAGATGTTCGGTGATTGTTAATCCAGGTGAGATGTTCAGTGATCATTAATCCAGGTGAGATGTTTAGAGTTCGTTGATCCAGTTGAGATGTTCAGTGATCGTTGATCCAGGTGAGATGTTCAATGATCATTGATCCAGGTGAGATGTTCAGTGATCGTTAATCCAGGTGAGATGTTCAGTGATCGTTAATCCAGGTGAGATGATCAGTGACCGTTGATCCAGGTGAGATGATCAGTGACCGTTGATCCAGGTGGGATGTTCAGTCATTGGTAATCCAGGGGGGATGTTCAGAGATCATTGATCCAGGTGAGATGTCGGACGATCGTTATCCAGGTGAGATGTTCGGTGATTGTTAACGCATCTGAGATGTTCAGTGATTATTGATCCAGGTGAAATGTTCAGTGATCATAATCCAGGGGAGATGTTCAAAGATCGTTGATCCAGTTGAGATGTTCAGTGTTCATTGATCCAGGTGAGATGGTCATTAATCCAGGTGAGATGTTCAGTGATTGTTAATCCAGGTGAGATGTTCAATAAGACAGGTGAGATATTCAGTGATTGTTAATCCAGGTGAGATGTACAGTGTTCATTGATCCAGGTGAGATGTTCAGTGATCATTGATCCGGGTGAGATGTTCAGTGATCATTAATCCAGGTGAGATGTTCAGTGATCATTGATCCAGGTGAGATGTTCAGAGATCGTTAATCCAGGGAAGATGTTCAGTGATTGTTAATCAAGGTGAGATGTTCATTAATCCCGGTGCGATTTTCATTAATCCAGGTGAGATGTTCATTAATCCAGTTGCGATGTTCAGTGATCATTGATCCAGGTGAGATATTCAGAGATCGTTGATCCAAGTGTGATGTTCAGCGATCGTTGATCCAGTGAGATGTTCAGCGATCGTTGATCCATGTAGGATGTTCAGCGATCGTTGATCCAGGTGAGATATTCAGCGATCGTTGATCCAGGTGAGATGATCAGGGATCGTTGATCCAGGTGAGTTGTTCAGTGATCATTCATCCAGGTGAGATGTTCAGCGATCGTTGATCCAGGTGAGATGATCAGCAATCGTTGATCCTGGTGAGATGTTCAGCGATCGTTGATCCAGGTGAGATGTTCGGTGATTGTTAATCCAGGTGAGATGTTAATTAATCCAGGTGAGATGTTCAGTGATTGTTAATCCAGATGAGATGTTCAGTGATCATTAATCCAGATGAGATGTTTAGAGTTCGTTGTTCCAGTTGAGATGTTCAGTGATCGTTGATCCAGGTGAGATGTTCAATGATCATTGATCCAGGTGAGATGTTCAGTGATCGTTAATCCAGGTGAGATGTTCAGTGATCGTTAATCCAGGTGAGATGATCAGTGATCGTTGATCCAGGTGAGATGATCAGTGACCGTTGATCCAGGTGGGATGTTCAGTCATTGGTAATCCAGGGGGGATGTTCAGAGATCATTGATCCAGGTGAGATGTCGGACGATCGTTATCCAGGTGAGATGTTTGGTGATTGTTAACGCATCTGAGATGTTCAGTGTTCATTGATCCAGGTGAGATGGTCATTAATCCAGGTGAGATGTTCAGTGATTGTTAATCCAGGTGAGATGTTCAATAAGACAGGTGAGATATTCAGTGATTGTTAATCTAGGTGAGATGTTCAGTGATCATTGATCCAGGTGAGATGTTCAGTGATCATTGATCCGAGTGAGATGTTCAGTGATCATTAATCCAGGTGAGATGTTCAGTGATCTTTGATCCAGGTGAGATGTTCATTAATCCAGGTGAGATTTTCATTAATTCCGGTGAGATGTTCATTAATCCAGATGCGATGTTCAGTGATCATTGATCCAGGTGAGATATTCAGTGATCGTTGATCCAGATGAAATGTTCAGCGATAGTTGATCCAGTGAGATGTTCAGAGATCGTTGATCCATGTGGGATGTTCAGCGATCGTTGATCCAGGTGAGATGTTCAGCGATCGTTGATCCAGGTGAAATGATTGTGGATCGTTGATCCAGGTGAGATATTCAGTGATCGTTTATCCAGGTGAGATGTTCAGCGATCGTTGATCCAGGTGAGATGATCAGCAATCGTTGATCCAGGTGAGATGTTCAGCGATCATTGATCCAGGTGAGATGTTCGGTGATTGTTAATCCAGGTGAGATGTTCATTAATCTAGGTGAGATGTTCAGTGTTCATTGATCTAGGTAAGGTGTTCGGTGATTGTTAATCCAGGTGAGATGTTCATTAATCCACGTGAGATGTTCAGCGATCGTTTATCCAGGTGAGATGTTCGGTGATTGTTAATCCAGGTGAGATGTTCATTAATCCAGGTGAGATGTTCAGTGATCATTGATCCGGGTGAGATGTTCAGTGATCATTAATCCAGGTGAGATGTTCAGTGATCATTGATCCAGGTGAGATGATCAGGGTTCGTTGATCCAAGTGAGATGTTCAGCGATCGTTGATCCAGGTGAGATGTTCAGCGATCGTTGATCCATGTGAGATGATCAGCGATCGTTGATCCAGCTGAGATGATCAGCAATGGTTGATCCAGGTGAGATGTTCAGTGATCATTAGTCCAGGTGAGTTGTTCATGATCATTGATCCAGGTGAGATGTTCATTAATCCAGGTGAGATGTTCAGTGATCATTAATCCAGGTGAGATATTTAGAGTTCGTTGATCCAGTTGAGATGTTCAGTGATCGTTGATCCAGGTGAGATGTTCAATAATCCAGGTGAGATATTCAGTAATTGTTAATCCAGGTGAGATGTTCATTAATCCAGGTGAGATGTTCAGTGATCATTGATCCAGGTGAGTTGTTCAGTGATTGTAAATCCAGGTGAGATGTTCATTAATCCAGGTGAGATGTTCAGTGGTCATTGATCCAGGTGAGATGTTCAGTGATCATTGATCCAGGTGAGATGTTCAGAGATCGTTAATCCAGGGAAGATGTTCAGTGATTGTTAATCAAGGTGAGATGTTCATTAATCCAGGTGAGATTTTCATTAATCCAGGTGAGATGTTCATTAATCCAGTTGCGATGTTCAGTGATCATTGATCCAGTTGAGATATTCAGAGATCGTTGATCCAAGTGTGATGTTCAGCGATCGTTGATCCAGTGAGATGTTCAGCGATCGTTGATCCATGTAGGATGTTCAGCGATCGTTGATCCAGGTGAGATGTTCAGCGATCGTTGATCCAGGTGAGATGATCAGCAATCGTTGATCCTGGTGAGATGTTCAGCGATCGTTGATCCAGGTGAGATGTTCGGTGATTGTTAATCTAGGTGAGATGTTAATTAATCCAGGTGAGATGTTCAGTGATTGTTAATCCAGGTGAGATGTTCGGTGATCATTGATCCAGGTGAGATTTTCAGTGATCATTGATGTAGGTGACATGTTTAGTGATCATTGATCCAGGTGAGATGTTCGGTGATTGTTAATCCAGGTGAGATGTTCATTAATCCAGATGAGATGTTCAGTGATCATTAATCCAGGTGAGATGTTTAGAGTTCGTTGTTCCAGTTGAGATGTTCAGTGATCGTTGATCCAGGTGAGATGTTCAATGATCATTGATCCAGGTGAGATGTTCAGTGATCGTTAATCCAGGTGAGATGTTCAGTGATCGTTAATCCAGGTGAGATGATCAGTGATCGTTGATCCAGGTGAGATGATCAGTGACCGTTGATCCAGGTGGGATGTTCAGTCATTGGTAATCCAGGGGGGATGTTCAGAGATCATTGATCCAGGTGAGATGTCGGACGATCGTTATCCAGGTGAGATGTTCGGTGATTGTTAACGCATCTGAGATGTTCAGTGATTATTGATCCAGGTGAAATGTTCAGTAATCATAATCCAGGTGAGATGTTCAGAGATCGTTGATCCAGTTGAGATGTTCAGTGTTCATTGATCCAGGTGAGATGGTCATTAATCCAGGTGAGATGTTCAGTGATTGTTAATCCAGGTGAGATGTTCAATAAGACAGGTGAGATATTCAGTGATTGTTAATCTAGGTGAGATGTTCAGTGATCATTGATCCAGGTGAGATGTTCAGTGATCATTGATCCAGGTGAGATGTTCAGTGATCATTAATCCAGGTGAGATGTTCAGTGATCTTTGATCCAGGTGAGATGTTCATTAATCCAGGTGAGATGTTCATTAATCCAGGTGAGATTTTCATTAATTCCGGTGAGATGTTCATTAATCCAGATGCGATGTTCAGTGATCATTGATCCAGGTGAGATATTCAGTGATCGTTGATCCAGATGAAATGTTCAGCGATAGTTGATCCAGTGAGATGTTCAGAGATCGTTGATCCACGTGTGATGTTCAGCGATCGTTGATCCAGGTGAGATGTTCAGCGATCGTTGATCCATGTGGGATGTTCAGCGATCGTTGATCCAGGTGAGATGTTCAGCGATCGTTGATCCAGGTGAAATGATTGTGGATCGTTGATCCAGGTGAGATATTCAGTGATCGTTTATCCAGGTGAGATGTTCAGCGATCGTTGATCCAGGTGAGATGATCAGCAATCGTTGATCCAGGTGAGATGTTCAGCGATCATTGATCCAGGTGAGATGTTCGGTGATTGTTAATCCAGGTGAGATGTTCATTAATCTAGGTGAGATGTTCAGTGTTCATTGATCTAGGTAAGGTGTTCGGTGATTGTTAATCCAGGTGAGATGTTCATTAATCCACGTGAGATGTTCAGCGATCGTTTATCCAGGTGAGATGTTCGGTGATTGTTAATCCAGGTGAGATGTTCATTAATCCAGGTGAGATGTTCAGTGATTGTTAATCCCGGTGAGGTGTTCATTAATCTAGGTGAGATGTTCATTAATCCAGGTGCAATGTTCAGTGATCATTGTTCCAGGTGAGATATTCAGTGATCATTGATCCAGGTGAGATGTTCAGCGATCGTTGATCCATGTGGGATGTTCAGCGATCGTTTTTCCACGTGAGATGTTCAGCGATCGTTAATCCAGGTGAGATGAATAGCAATCGTTGATCCAGGTGATATGTTCCGTGATTGTTAATCCAGGTGAGATGTTCAGTGATCATTGATCCAGGTGAGATGTTCAGTGATTGTTAATCCAGGTGAGGTGTTTAGAGATCGTCAATCCAGGTGAGATATTCAGTGATCATTGATCCAGGTGAGATGTTCAGAGATCGTTAATCTAGGTGAGATGTTCAGTGATTGTTGATCCAGGTGAGATGTTCATTAATCCAAGTGAGATGTTCAGTGATTGTTGATCCAGGTGAGCTGTTCAGTGATTGTCAATGTAGGTGAGATTTTCAGTAGTCTCGGTGAGATGTTTAGTGATTGTTAATCCAGGTGAGATGTTCAGTGATCATTGATCCAGGTGAGAGGTTCAGAGATCGTTAATCTAGGTGAGATGTTCAGCAATAGTTGATCCAGGTGAGCTGTTCAGCAATCGTTGATCCAGGTGAGATGTTCAGGGATCATTGAGCAAGTGAGATGTTCAGCGATCGTTGATCCAGGTGCGATGTTCAGTGATCATTGATCCAGGTAAGATGTTCAGAGATCGTTAATCCAGGTGGGAAATTCAGTGATGCAGTAACCCACAAAATAATCTGCAGATGCTGGGGTCAAAGCAACACTCACAATACGCTGGAGGAACTCAGCAGGTCGGGCAGCATCCGTGGAAAAGATCGGTCGACGTTTTGGGCCAGAACCCTCTGTCAGGACTGTAGAGGGAAGGGGCAGAGGCCCTATTAAGAAGGTGGGGGAGGGTGGGAAGGAGAAGGCTGGTAGGTTCCAGGTGAAAAAGCAGTAAGGGAAAGATAAAGTGTTGGGGGAGGGTGGCAGGGAGGTGATAGGCAGGAAAGGTGAAGAAGGAATAGGGGAAAACACATGGGTAGTAGAAGGAGGCGGATCCAAGAGGGAGGTGATAGGCAGCTGGGGGAGGGGGCAGAGTGACATAAGGATAGGGGGAGGGAGGGGGAGGGAATTACTGGAAGTTGGAGAATTCAATGTTCATACCAAGGGGCTGGAAACTACGTAGACGGTATATGAGGTGTTGCTTCTCCAACCTGAGTTTAGCCTCATCATGGCAGTAGAGGAGGCCATATATAGACATACCTGAATGGGAGTGGGAAGCAGAGTTGAAGTGGGTGGCTACTGGGAGATCCTGTCTGTTGTGGCGGACGGACGGAGGTGCTCGACGAAGCGATCCCCCAATCTGTGTCTGGTATCACCGATGTAGAGGAGGCCGCACCGGAGCACCAGATGCAATAGATGACCCCAACAGACTCACAAGTGCAGTGTTGCCTCACTTGGACGTACTGTTTGGGGCCCTGCATGGTGGCAAACGAGAAGGTGTAGGGACAGGTGTAGCACTTACGCTTACAGGGATAAGTTCCAGGTGGGAGATCAGTGGGAGTGACGTGTGGACCAGGGAGTCGCAGAGGGACCGATCCCTGCGGAAAGCGGAGAGGGGTGGAGAGGGAAAGATGTGCTTAGTGGTGGGGTCCTGTTGAAGGTGGCGGAAGTTGTGCAGGATAATGTGTTGGATCCGGAGGCTAGTGGGGTGGTAGGTGAGGACAAGGGAAACTCTGTCCCTGTTGTGGTGGAGGGAGGATGGGGTGAGAGCCGAAGTGCGGGAACTGGTGGAGATGAGGGTGAGAGCATCATTGATGACGGCAGAAGGGAACCACAATCCTTAAAGAAAGAGGACATTTGAGATGTCCTGGAACAGAAAACCTCATCCTCGGAGCAGATGTGGCGGAGACGGAGGAACTGGGAATAGGGAATGGCATTTTTGCATGTGGCGGGGTGGGAAGAGGTAAGTTGAGGTAGTTATGAGAGTCATTGGGCTTGTAGAAGATGTCAGTGGACAGTCTGTCTCCAGAGCTGGAGACGCGAGATCGAGCAAAGGGGAGAGAAGTGTCTGAGATAGACCAAGTGAATTTGAGGGCTGGGTGGAAGTTAGAAGTAAAGTTGATGAAATTGACGAGCTCAGCATGGGTGCAGGAAGCAGCACCAATGTAGTCGTCAATGTACCGAAGGAAACGTTTGGGAGCAATACCAGTATAGGTTTGGAGCACAGACTGTTCCACATAACCCAACGAAGGCAGGCAGCTCAGCTCGGGCCCATGCGAGTTCCCATAGCTACACCCCTTGGTCTGAAGAAAGTGGGAGAGCCCAAAAGAGAAGTTATTGAGTGTGAGAACAGGTTCCGCCCACCGGAGGATGGTAGTGGTGGTGGGGAACTAGTGACGTCTATTATCCAGAAGTAGTGGAGGGCTTTGAGGCCTTCTTCATGGGGAATGGAGGAGTATAGGGATTGGACATCCATAGTGAAAATGAAGCAGTTGGGACCGGGGAACTGGAAGTTATTGAAGAGGTGGAGAGCATGGGATGTATCCCGGATGTAGGTGGGGAGAGACTGAACTATGGGTGACAATATGGGGTCCGGGTAGGCAGATACAGGTTCGGTGGGACAGGAGCAGGCAGAAACTATGGGCCTGCCAGGACAGTCAGGCTTGTGGATCTTGGGGAGGAGGAAAAACCAAGCAGTACGGGGTGTGGGAATTATGAGTTTAGTGGCTGAGGATGGAAGGACTCCGGAGTTGATAAGGGCGGTGATGGTACGGGAGACAATAGTTTGATGTTTTTTGGTGGGGTCCTGTTCCAGGGATAAGTAGAGGAGGTGTCAGAGAGCTGCCGTTTGGCGTCAGTGAGGTAGAGGTCCGTCCGCCAGCCTACTACAGCACCCACCTTTGTCAGCGGGTTTGATGGTGAGGTTGAGATTAGTGCTGAGAGAGTGGAGGGCACTGCGTTCAGAGGGAGTGAGGTTGGAACAGCAGAGAGGAGTGGTGAAGTTGAGATGGTTGATGTCTAGGTGACAGTTGGAGATACAAAGATCAGGTGCAGGTAGAAGACCCAGGTGCGGTGTCCAGGAGGAGGAGGGGGTTTGACGGGGATGGGTTTGACAGGGAGGAGTTTGACAGGGAGGGGTTTGACAGGAGGGGTTTGACGGGGAGGACTTTGTCGGGGAGGGGTTTGTCTGGGAGGGGTTTGACAGGGAGGTGTGGTCGGGGAGGGGATTGTCAGGGAAGGGTTTGTCAGTGTAGGGTTTGACGAGGAGGGTTTGACAGGGAGGGGTTTGACGGGGAGGGGTTTGTCGGGGAGGGGTTTGTCAGGGAGGGGTTTGATGGAGAAGTGTTTGTCAGGGAGGTGTTTGACCGGGAGGGCTTTGACAGGGAGGGGTTTGTCAGTGTAGGGTTTGACGGGGAGGGGTTTGATGGGGTGGGGTTTGTTAGCGAGGGGTCTGACGTGGAGGGGTTTCATAGGGAGAGGTTTGACGGGGAGGGGTTTGTCAGGGAGGGATTGTTGGGGAGGGGTTTGACGGGTAGAGGTTTGTCGGGGAGGGGTTTGACGGGGAGGGGTTTGATAGGAGGGGTTTGACGGGGAGGGGTTTGTCGGGGAGGGGTTTGTCAGGGAGGGGTTTGATGGAGAAGTGTTTGTCAGGGAGGGGTTTCTCAGGGAGGTGTTTGACCGGGAGGGCTTTGACAGGGAGGGGTTTGTCAGTGTAGGGTTTGACGGGGAGGGGTTTGATGGGGTGGGGTTTGTTAGCGAGGGGTCTGACGTGGAGGGGTTTCATAGGGAGAGGTTTGACGGGGAGGGGTTTGTCAGGGAGGGATTTGTTGGGGAGGGGTTTGACGGGTAGAGGTTTGTCGGGGAGGGGTTTGACGGGGAGGGGTTTGATAGGGAGAGGTTTGACAGGGAGGGGTTTGACGGGGAGGCGTTTGTCAGTGTAGGGTTTGTCGGGGAGGGGTTTGACGGGGAGGGGTTTGTCGGGGAGGGGTTTGACAGGGAGGTGTTGTTCAGGGAGGGGTTTGTCAGGGAGGGGTTTGTCAGTGTAGGGTTTGACGGAGAGGGGTTTGACGTGGAGGGGTTTGACGTGGAGGGGTTTGAAAGGGAGGGGTTTGTCAGGGAGGGGTTTGACGTGGAGGGGTTTATCAGGGAGGGGTTTGTCAGTGTAGGGTTTGACCGGGAGGGGTTTGACGGGGAGGGTTTTGTCGGGGAGGGGTTTGTCAGGGAGGGGTTTGACGGAGAAGGGTTTGTCAAGGAGGGGTTTCACAGGGAGGGGTTTGACCGGGAGGGGATTGTCAGTGTAGGGTTTGACGGGGAAGGGTTTGACGGGGAGGGGGTTTGTCAGCAAGGGGTTTGACGTGGAGGGGTTTGACAGGGAGGGGTTTGTCAAGGAGGGGTTTGACGTGGAGTGGTTTGACGGGGAGGGGTTTGTCAGGGAGAGGTTTGTCGGGGAGGGGTTTGACGTGGAGTGGTTTGACAGGGAGGGGTTTGTCGTGGAGGGGTTTCACAGAGAGGGGTTTGTCAGGGTGGGGTTTGTCAGGCAGGGGTTTGACGGGGGGATTTGACAGGGAGGGGTTTGATAGGGAGGGGTTTGACGGGGAGGGTTTTGTCGGGGAGGGGTTTGCCAGGGAGGTGTTGTTCTGGGAGGGGTTTGTCAGTGTAGGGTTTGACGGAGAGGGGTTTGTCAGGGAGGGGTTTGACGGAGAAGGGTTTGTCAGGGAGGGGTTTGTCAGGGAAGGGTTTGACAGGGAGGGGTTTGTCAGTGTAGGGTTTGACGGGGAGGTGTTTGTCGGGGAGGGGTTTGACAGGGAGGTGTTGTTCAGGGAGGGGATTGTCAGGGAGGGGTTTGTCAGTGTAGGGTTTGTCGAGGAGGGATTGGACAGGGTGGGGTTTTGTTGGGGAGGGGTTTGGCGAAGAAGGGTTTGTCAGGGAGGGGTTTGTCACGGAGGGGTTTGTCAGTGTAGGGTTTAACGGGGAGGGGTTTGACGGGAGGGGTTTGACAGGGAGGGGTTTGACGGAGAGTGGTTTGTCAGGGAGGGGTTTGACCGGGAGGGGTTTGACAGGGAGGGGTTTGTCAGTGTAGGGTTTGACGGGGAGGGGTTTGTCGGGGAGGGGTTTGTCTTGGAGGGGCTTGACAGGGAGGTGTTGGTCGGGGGAGGGGTTTGTCAGGGAGGGGTTTGTCAGTGTAGGGTTTGACGGGGAGGGTTTGACAGGGAGGGGATTGACGCGGAGGGGTTTGACAGGGAGGGGTTTGTCAGGGAGGGGTTTGTCAGGGAGGGGTTTGACGGGGTGCGGTTTGACAGGGAGGGGTTTGACACGGAGGGGGTTTGATGGTGAGAGGTTTGACAGAGAGGGGTTTGACGTGCTGGGGTTTGACAGGGAGGGGTTTGTCTGGAGGGGTTTGTCAGTGTAGGTTTTGACGGTGAAGGGTTTGACAGGAAGCGTTTGACGGGGACGGGTTTGTCGGGGAGGGGTTTGTCTGGGAGGGGTTTGACAGGGAGGTGTTGGTCGGGGAGGGGTTTGTCAGTATAGGGTTTGACGGGGAGGGTTTGACAGGGAGGGGTTTGAGGCGGAGGGGTCTGACAGGGAGGGGATTGTCGAGTGGTTTGACGGCGGGGTTTGTCAGTGTAGGGTTTGATGGGGAGGTGTTTGACAGGAAGCGTTTGACGGGGAGGGGTTTATCGGGGAGTGGTTTGTCTGGGAGGGGTTTGTCAGGGAGAGGTTTCTCTGGGAGGAGTTTGACCGGGAGGGGTTTGACAGGGAGGGCTTTGTCAGTGCAGGGTTTGATGGGGAGGGGTTTGTCAGCGAGGGGTTTGACGTGGAGGTGTTTGATAGGAGGGGTTTGACGTGGAGGGGTTTGACGGGGAGGGGTGTATGTTTTGACAGGGAGGGGTTTGACGGGGAGTGGTTTGACAGCGAGGGGTTTGTCAGTGTAGGGTTTGACGGGGAGGGAGTTGATGGGGAGAGGTTTGTCAGCGAGGGTCTGACGTTGAGGGGTTTGATAGGGAGATGTTTGACGGGGAGGGGTTTGTCAGGGAGGTGTTTGTTGGGGAGGGGTTTGACGGGGAGAAGTTTGAGGAGGAGGGGTTTGTTATGGAGGGGTTTGACAGGGAGGGGTTTGTCGAGGAGGGGTTTGACAGGGAGGGGTTTGTCGGGGAGGGGTTTGACGGGGAGGGGTTTGACAGGGATGGGTTTGACGGGGAGGGGTTTACCAGGGTGGGGTTGTCTGGGAGGGGTTTGTCAGTGTAGGGTTTGACGGAGAGGGGTTTGTCAGGGAGGGGTTTGTCAGTGTAGGGTTTGACGGAGAGGGGTTTGTCAGGGAGGGGTTTGACGAAGAAGGGTTTGTCAGGGAAGGGTTTGACCGGGAGAGGTTTGACAGGGAGGGGTTTGTCAGCGTAGGGTTTGTTGGGGAGGGGTTTGACGGGGAGGCGTTTGTCGGGGAGGGGTTTGACAGGGAGGTGTTGTTCAGGGAGGGGTTTGTCAGTGTAGGGTTTGTCGGGGAGGGGATTGGACAGGGTGAGGTTTGTCGGGGAGGGGTTTGACAGGGAGGTGTTGTTCAGGGAGGGGTTTGTCAGGGAGGGGTTTGTCAGTGTAGGGTTTGTCGGGGAGGGGATTGGACAGGGTGGGGTTTGTCGGGGAGGGGTTTGGCAAAGAAGGGTTTGTCAGGGAGGGGTTGTCACGGAGGGGTTTGTCAGTGTAGGGTTTGACGGGGAGGGGTTTGACAGGAGGGGTTTGACAGGGAGGGTTTGACGGGGAGGGGGTTGATGGGGAGCGGTTTGTCAGGGACGGGTTTGACGGAGAGGGGTTTGTCAGGGAGAGGTTTGACCGGGAGGGGTTTGACAGGGAGGGGTTTGTCAGTGTAGGGTTTGACGGGGAGGGTTTGTCTGGAGGGGCTTGACAGGGAGGTGTTGGTCGGGGATGGGTTTGTTAGGGAGGGGTTTGTCAGTATAGGGTTTGACGGGGAGGGTTTGACGCGGAGGGGTTTGATGGTGAGAGGTTTGACAGAGAGGGTTTGACGGGCTGGGGTTTGACAGGGAGGGGTTTGTCTGGGAGGTGTTTGTCAGTGTAGGTTTTGACGGGGAAGGGTTGACAGGGAGGTGTTTATCAGGGAGGGGTTTGTCAGGGAGGGGTTTGACGGGGTGCGGTTTAACAGGGAGGGGTTTGATGGTGATAGGTTTGACAGGGAGGGGTTTGACGGGCTGGGGTTTGAGAGAGAGGGGTTTGTCTGGGAGGGGTTTGTCAGTGTAGGGTTTGATGGGGAGGGGTTTGACAGGAAGCGTTTGACGGGGAGGGGTTTATCGGGGACTGGCTTGTCTGCGAGGGGTTTGACAGGGAGGTTTTGGTCGGGGAGGGGTTTGTCAGGGAGGGGTTTCTCTGGGAGGAGTTTGGCGCGAGGGGTTTGACAGGGAGTGCTTTGTCAGTGTAGGGTTTGATGGGGAGGGGTTTGTTGGGGAGGGGTTTGACGGGGAGTGGTTTGTCAGGGTGTGGTTTGACAGGGAGGGGTTTGTTGGGGAGGGGTTTGATGGTGAGAGGTTTGACAGGGAGGGGTTTGTCTGGGAGGGGTTTGTCAGTGTAGGTTTTGACGGGGAAGGATTTGACAGGAAGCGTTTGACGGGGAGGGATTTGTCGGGGAGGGATTTGTCTGGGAGGGGTTTGACAGGGAGGTGTTGGTCGAGGAGGAGTTTGTCAGGGAGGTGTTTGACTGGGAGGGGTTTGACGGAGAAGTGTTTGTCAAGGATGGGGTTTCTCAGGGAGGTGTTTGACTGAGAGGGGTTTGACGGGGAGGGGTTTGTCAGTGTAGGGTTTGACGGGGAGGGAGTTGATGGGGAGAGGTTTGTCAGGGAGGGGTCTGACGTTGAGGGGTTTGATAGGGAGAGGTTTGACGGGGAAGGGTTTGTCAGGGAGGGGTTTGTTGGGGAGTGGTTTGCCAGGGTGGGGTTTGTCTGGGAGGGGTTTGTCAGTGTAGGGTTTGACGGAGAGGGATTTGTCAGGGAGGGGTTTGACAGAGAAGGGTTTGTCAGGGAGGGGTTTGTCAGGGAAGGGTTTGACCGGGAGAGGTTTGACAGGGAGGGGTTTGTCAGTGTAGGGTTTGTTGGGGAGGGGTTTGACGGGGAGGCGTTTGTCGGGGAGGGGTTTGACAGGGAGGTGTTGTTCAGGGAGGGGTTTGTCAGGGAGGGGTTTGTCAGTGTAGGGTTTGTCGGGGAGGGGATTGGACAGGGTGGGGTTTGTCGGGGAGGGGTTTGGCAAAGAAGGGTTTGTCAGGGAGGGGTTTGTAAGTGTAGGGTTTTGACGGGGAGGGGTTTGACAGGAGGGGTTTGACAGGGAGGGTTTGATGGGGAGGGGGTTGATGGGGAGCGGTTTGTCGGGGAGGGGGGTTTGTCTGGGAGGGGGCTTGACAGTGAGGTGTTGGTCGGGGTGGGGTTTGTCAGTGTAGGGTTTGACGGGGAGGGGTTTGTCGGGGAGGGGTTTGTCTGGGAGGGGGCTTGACAGTGAGGTGTTGGTCGGGGTGGGGTTTGTCAGTGTAGGGTTTGACGGGGAGGGTTTGACAGGGAGGGGTTTTGACGCGGAGGGGTTTGACAGGGAGTGTTGGTCAGGGAGGGGTTTGTCTGGGAGGGGTTTGTCAGTGTAGGGTTTAACGGGGAGGGGTTTGACAGGGGGGTTTGACAGGGAGGGGGTTTGACAGGGAGGGGTTTGTCGGGGAAAGGTTTGTCAGAGAGGGGTTTGACGGAGAAGGGTTTGTCATGGGGAGGTTTCTCAGGGAGGGGTTTGACGTGGAGAGGTTTTGACGGGGAGGGGTTTTTCAGGGAGGGGTTTGTCGAGGAGTGGTTTGATGGGGAGAGGTTTGACAGGGAGGGGTTTGTCGGAGTGGTTTGTCAGGGAGGGGTTTGATGGGAGAGCTTTGTAAGGAAGGGGTTTGACAGGGAGGGGTGTGTGTTGGAGGGGTTTGACAGGGAGGGGTGTGTGTTGGAGGGGTTTGACAGGGAGGGGTTTGTCAGGCAGGGGTTTGACAGGGTGGGGTTTGTCGGGGAGGGGTTTGACACGGAGGGGTTTGACAGGGAGGGGTTTGAAAGGGTGGGGTTTGTCGGGGAGGGGTTTGACAGGGTGGGGTTTGTCTGGGAGGGGTTTGTCAGTGTAGGGTTTGACGGGGAGGGTTTGACAGGGTGGGGTTTGACAGGGAGGGTTTGTCAGTGTAGGGTGTAATGGGAGGGGTTTGACAGGAGGGGTTTGACAGGGTGGGGTTTGACAGGGAGGGGTTTGTCAGTGTAGGGTGTAATGGGGAGGGGTTTGACAGGAGGGGTTTGACAGGGAGGGGTTTGTCGGGGAGAGGTTTGTCAGGGAGGGGTTTGACGGAGAAGGGTTTGTCAGGGGGAGGTTTCTCAGGGAGGCTTTTGACGTGGAGAGGTTTGACGGGGAGGGGTTTTTTCAGGGAGTGGTTTGTCAGGGAGGGGTTTGATGGGGAGGGGTGTGTCGGGGAGGGGTTTGACAGGGAGGGGTTTTGACAGGGAGGGGTCTGTCGGGGAGGGGTTTGACAGGGAGGGGTTTGACACGGAGGGGTTTGACAGGGAGGGGTTTGAAAGGGTGGGGTTTGTCGGGGAGGGGTTTGTCAGGGAGGGGTTGTGGAGTGGTTTGACGGGGAGAGGTTTGACGGGGAGGGTTTTGACAGGGAGGGGTTTGACGGGGTGGGGTTTCTCAGGGAGGAGTTTGACAGGGAGGGGTTTGACGGGGA
The DNA here is from genome assembly GCF_030028105.1 of Mobula birostris. Lineage (NCBI taxonomy): Eukaryota > Metazoa > Chordata > Chondrichthyes > Myliobatiformes > Myliobatidae > Mobula > Mobula birostris. The sequence continues at coordinate 158,468,150 of NC_092378.1, forward strand.
GGGGTTTGACGGGAATGGTTTGACAGGGCGGGGTTTGTCGGGGAGGGGTTTGACGGGGTGGGGTTTGACGGGGAGAGGTTTGACGGGGACGGGTTTGACAGGGAGGGGATTGTTGGTGAGGGGTTCTATAGGGAGTGGTTTGTAAGAGGTTTGTCAGGAGGGTTTTGACGGGGATTGGTTTGTCAGTGAGGGGTTCAATGGGGAGGGTTTTGTCGGGAAGGGGTTTGACGGAGAGGTTTGACGGGAAGGGGTTTGTCGAGAAGTGGTTTGATGGGGAGAGGTTTGACAGGGAGGGGTTTGTCAGGGAGTGGTTTGTCAGGGAGTGGTTTGTCAGGGAGGGTTTGATGGGGAGAGCTTTGTAAGGAAGGGGTTTGACAGGGAGGGGTGTGTGTTGGAGGGGTTTGACAGGGAGGGGTTTTGTCAGGCAGGGGTTTGACAGGGTGGGGTTTGTCGGGGAGGGGTTTGACACGGAGGGGTTTGACAGGGAGGGGTTTGAAAGGGTGGGGTTTGTCGGGGAGGGGTTTGACAGGGTGGGGTTTGTCTGGGAGGGGTTTGTCAGTGTAGGTGGTATGACGGGGAGGGTTGACAGGGTGGGGTTTGACAGGGAGGGGTTCGTCAGTGTAGGGTGTAATGGGGAGGGGTTTGACAGGAGTGGTTTGACAGGGAAGGGGTTTGATGGGGAGGGGTGTGTCGGGGAGGGGTTTGACAGGGAGGGGTTTGACAGGGAGGGGTCTGTCGGGGAGGGGTTTGACAGGGAGGGGTTTGAAAGGGGTGGGTTTGTCGGGGAGGGGTTTTTCAGGAGTGGTTTGTCAGGGAGGGGTTTGATGGGGAGGGGTGTGTCGGGGAGGGGTTTTTCAGGGAGTGGTTTGTCAGGGAGGGGTTTGATGGGGAGGGGTGTGTCGGGAGGGGTTTGACAGGGAGGGGTCTGTCGGGGAGGGGTTTGACAGGGAGGGGTTTGTTGTGGAGTGGTTTGACGGGGAGAGGTTTGACGGGGAGGGTTTTTGACAGGGAGGGGTTTGACGGGGTGGGGTTTCTCAGGGAGGAGTTTGACAGGGAGGGGTTTGACGGGGAGGAGTTTGACGGGGATGGGTTTGACAGGGCGGGGTTTGTCGGTGAGGGGTTTGACGGGGTGGGGTTTGACGGGGAGGGATTTGTCAGGGAGGGGTTTGTCAGTGTAGGGTTTGTCGGGGAGGGGTTTGACAGGGAGGGGTTTGTCGGGGAGGGGTTTGACAGGGAGGTGTTGTTCAGGGAGGGGTTGTCAGGGAGGGGTTTGTAAGTGTAGGGTTTGACGGGGAGGGGTTTGACAGGAGGGGTTTGACAGGGAGGGTTTGATGGGGAGGGGGTTGATGGGGAGCGGTTTGTCAGGGGACGGGTTTGACGGAGAGGGGTTTGTCAGGGAGGGGTTTGACCGGGAGGGGTTTGACAGGGAGGGGTTTGTCAGTGTAGGGTTTGACGGGGAGGGGTTTGTCGGGAGGGGTTTTGTCTGGGAGGGGGGCTTGACAGTGAGGTGTTGGTCGGGGTGGGGTTTGTCAGTGTAGGTTTGACGGGGAGGGGTTTGTCGGGGAGGGGTTTGTCTGGGAGGGGGGCTTGACAGTGAGGTGTTGGTCGGGGTGGGGTTTGTCAGTGTAGGGTTTGACGGGGAGGGTTTGACAGGGAGGGGTTTGACGCGGAGGGGTTTGACAGGGAGGTGTTTGGTCAGGGAGGGGTTTGTCTGGGAGGGGTTTGTCAGTGTAGGGTTTAACGGGGAGGGGGTTTGACAGGAGGGGTTTGACAGGGAGGGGTTTGTCGGGGGAAAGGTTTGTCAGAGAGGGGTTTGACGGAGAAGGGTTTGTCATGGGGAGGTTTCTCAGGGAGGGGTTTGACGTGGAGAGGTTTGACGGGGAGGGGTTTTTTCAGGGAGGGGTTTGTCGAGGAGTGGTTTGATGGGGAGAGGTTTGACAGGGAGGGGTTTGTCGGAGTGGTTTGTCAGGGAGGGGTTTGATGGGGAGAGCTTTGTAAGGAAGGGGTTTGACAGGGAGGGGGTGTGTGTTGGAGGGGTTTGACAGGGAGGGGTGTGTGTTGGAGGGGTTTGACAGGGAGGGGTTTGTCAGGCAGGGTTTGACAGGGTGGGGTTTGTCGGGGAGGGGTTTGACACGGAGGGTTTGACAGGGAGGGGGTTTGTCAGTGTGGGGTTTGACGGGAGGGTTTGACAGGGTGGGGTTTGACAGGGAGGGGTTTGTCAGTGTAGGTGTAATGGGGAGGGGTTTGACAGGAGGGGTTTGACAGGGTGGGGTTTGACAGGGAGGGGTTGTCAGTGTAGGGTGTAATGGGGAGGGGTTTTGACAGGAGGGGTTTGACAGGGAGGGGTTTGTCGGGGAGAGGTTTGTCAGGGAGGGGTTTGACGGAGAAGGGTTTGTCAGGGGGAGGTTTCTCAGGGAGGCTTTTGACGTGGAGAGGTTTGACGGGGAGGGGTTTTTCAGGGAGTGGTTTGTCAGGGAGGGGTTTGATGGGGAGGGGTGTGTCGGGGAGGGGTTTGACAGGGAGGGGTTTGACAGGAGGGGTCTGTCGGGAGGGGTTTGACAGGAGGGGTTTGACACGGAGGGGTTTGACAGGGAGGGGTTTGAAAGGTGGGGTTTGTCGGGGAGGGGTTTGTCAGGGAGGGGTTGTGGAGTGGTTTGACGGGGAAGAGGTTTGACGGGGAGGGTTTTGACAGGGAGGGGTTTGACGGGGTGGGGTTTCTCAGGGAGGAGTTTGACAGGGAGGGGTTTGACGGGGAGGGGTTTGACGGAATGGGTTTGACAGGGCGGGGTTTGTCGGGGAGGGGTTTGACGGGGTGGGGTTTGACGGGGAGAGGTTTGACAGGGACGGGTTTGACAGGGAGGGGATTGTTGGTGAGGGGTTCTATAGGGAGTGGTTTGTAAGAGGTTTGTCAGGGAGGGTTTTGACGGGGATTGGTTTGTCAGTGAGGGGTTCAATGGGGAGGGTTTTGTCGGGAAGGGGTTTGACGGAGAGGTTTGACGGGAAGGGGTTTGTCGAGAAGTGGTTTGATGGGGAGAGGTTTGACAGGGAGGGGTTTGTCAGGGAGTGGTTTGTCAGGGAGTGGTTTGTCAGGGAGGGGTTTGATGGGGAGAGCTTTGTAAGGAAGGGGTTTTTGACAGGGAGGGGTGTGTGTTGGAGGGGTTTGACAGGGAGGGGTTGTCAGGCAGGGGTTTGACAGGGTGGGGTTTGTCGGGGAGGGGTTTGACACGGAGGGGTTTGACAGGGAGGGGTTTGAAAGGGTGGGGTTTGTCGGGGAGGGGTTTGACAGGGTGGGGTTTGTCTGGGAGGGGTTTGTCAGTGTAGGGTATGACGGGGAGGGTTGACAGGGTGGGTTTGACAGGGAGGGGGTTCGTCAGTGTAGGGTGTAATGGGGAGGGGTTTGACAGGAGTGGTTTGACAGGGAGGGGTTTGATGGGGAGGGGTGTGTCAGGGAGGGGTTTGACAGGGAGGGGTTTGACAGGGAGGGGTCTGTCGGGGAGGGGTTTGACAGGGAGGGGTTTGAAAGGGTGGGTTTGTCGGGGAGGGGTTTTTCAGGGAGTGGTTTGTCAGGGAGGGGTTTGATGGGGAGGGGTGTGTCGTGGAGGGGTTTGACAGGGAGGGGTCTGTCGGGGAGGGGTTTGACAGGGAGGGGTTTGTTGTGGAGTGGTTTGACGGGGAGAGGTTTGACGGGGAGGGTTTTGACAGGGAGGGGTTTGACGGGGTGGGGTTTCTCAGGGAGGAGTTTGACAGGGAGGGGTTTGACGGGGAGGAGTTTGACGGGATGGGTTTGACAGGGCGGGGTTTGTCGGGGAGGGGTTTGACGGGGTGGGGTTTGACGGGGAGGATTTGTCAGGGAGGGGTTTGTCAGTGTAGGGTTTGTCGGGGAGGGGTTTGACAGGGAGGGTTTGTCGGGAGGGTTTGACAGGGAGGTGTTGTTCAGGGGAGGGGTTTGTCAGGGAGGGGTTGTCAGTGTAGGGTTTAACGGGGAGGGGTTTGACAGGAGGGGTTTGGCAAAGAAGGGTTTGTCAGGGAGGGGTTTGTAAGTGTAGGTTTGACGGGGAGGGGTTTGACAGGGAGGGTTGATGGGGAGGGGGTTGATGGGGAGCGGTTTGTCAGGGACGGGGTTTGACGGAGAGGGGTTTGTCAGGGAGGGGTTTGACCGGGAGGGGTTTGACAGGGAGGGGTTTGTCAGTGTAGGGTTTGACGGGGAGGGGTTTGTCGGGGAGGGGTTTGTCTGGGAGGGGGCTTGACAGTGAGGTGTTGGTCGGGTGGGGTTTGTCAGTGTAGGGTTTGACGGGGAGGGTTTGACAGGGAGGGGTTTGACGCGGAGGGGTTTGACAGGGGAGGTGTTGGTCAGGGAGGGGTTTGTCAGGGAGGGGTTTGTCAGTGTAGGGTTTAACGGGGAGGGGTTTGACAGGAGGGGTTTGACAGGGAGGGGTGTTTGACAGGGAGGGGTTTTGTTGGGGAGAGGTTTGTCAGAGAGGGGTTTGACGGAGAAGGGTTTTGTCATGGGGAGGTTTCTCAGGGAGGGGTTTGACGTGGAGAGGTTTGACGGGAGGGGTTTTTCAGGGAGGGGTTTGTCGAGGAGTGGTTTGATGGGGAGAGGTTTGACAGGGAGGGGTTTGTCAGGGAGTGGTTTGTCAGGGAGGGGTTTGATGGGGAGAGCTTTGTAAGGAAGGGGTTTGACAGGGAGGGGTGTGTGTTGGAGGGGTTTGACAGGGAGGGGTTTGTCAGGCAGGGGTTTGACAGGATGGGGTTTGTCGGGGATGGTTTAACAGGAGGGGTTTGTCAGGGAGGGTTTTGACGGGGTGGGGTTTGATAGGGAGGGGTTTGACGGGGATGGGTTTGACAAGGTGGGGTTTGTCAGGGAGGGTTTGTCAGTGTAGGGTTTGACGGGAGGGGTTTGATAGGGAATGGTTTGACAGGGAGGGGTTTGTCGGGGAGAGGTTTGACAGGGAGGTGTTGGTCAGGGAGGGGTTTGTCACGGAGGGGTTTGTCAGTGTAGGGTTTAACGGGGAGGGGTTTGACAGGAGGGGTTTGACAGGGAGGGGTTTGACAGGGTGGGGTTTGTCTGGGAGGGGTTTGTCAGTGTAGGGTTTGACGGGGAGGGTTTGACAGGGAGGGGTTTGTCGGGGAGAGGTTTGACGGAGAAGGGTTTGTCAGGGAGGGGTTTGACCGGATGGGTTTGACAGGGAGGCGTTGTCAGTGTAGGGTTTGACGGGGAGGGGTTTGACGGGAGGTGTTTGATGGGGAGGGATTTGTCAGTGAGGGGTTTGACATGAGGGATTTGACAGGGTGGGTTTGACATGGAGGGATTTGACAGGGTGGGGTTTGTCAGGAGGGGTTTGACAAGGAGGGGTTTGTCAGGGAGGGGTTTGACCTGGAGTGGTTTGACAGGGAGGGGTTTGTCAGTGTAGGGGTTTGACGGGGAGGGGTTTGTCAGTGAGGAGTTTGACGTGGAGGGGTTTGACAGGGAGGGGATTCTCAGGAGGGGTTGACGTGGAGGGTTTGACGGGGAGGGGTTTGACGGGCTGGGGTTTGACAGGGAGGGGTTTACAGGAGGGGTTGACGGGGAGAGTTTTGTCTGGGAGGGGTTTGACAGTGTAGGGGTTTGACGGGAGGGTTTGACGGGAGGGGTTTGTCGGGGAGGTGTTTGTCAGGGAGGGGTTTGACGGAGAAGTGTTTGTCAAGGATGGGGTTTCTCAGAGGTGTTGACTGGGAGGGGTTTGACAGTGAGGGGTTTGTCAGTGTAGGGTTTGACAGGGAAGGAGTTGATGGGGAGAGGTTTGTCAGCGAGGGGTCTGACGTTGAGGGGTTTGATAGGGAGGGTTTTGACGGGAAGGGGTTTGTCAGGGAGGGGTTTGTTGGGGAGGGGTTGAACGGGGAGAAGTTTGAGGAGGAGGGGTTTGACAGGGAGGGGTTTGTCGAGGAGGGATTTGACAGGGAGGGGTTTGTCGGGGAGGGGTTTGACGGGGAAGGGTTTGACAGGGATGGGTTTGACGGGGAGGGGTTTGCCAGGATGGGGTTTGTCTGGGAGGGGTTTGTCAGTGTAGGGTTTGACGGAGAGGGGTTTGTCAGGGAGGGGTTTGACGGAGAAGGGTTTGTCAGGGAGGGTTTGTCAGGGAAGGGTTTGACCAGGAGAGGTTTGACAGGGAGGGGTTTGTCAGTGTAGGGTTTGACGGGGAGGTGTTTGTCGGGGAGGGGTTTGACAGGGAGGTGTTGTTCAGGGAGGGGATTGGACAGGGTGGGGTTTGTCGGGGAGGGGTTTGGCGAAGAAGGGTTTGTCAGGGAGGGGTTTGTCACGGAGGGGTTTGTCAGTGTAGGGTTTAACGGGGATGGGTTTGACGGGAGGGGTTTGACAGGGAGGGTTTGACGGAGAGTGGTTTGTCAGGGAGGGGTTTGACTGGGAGGGGTTTGACAGGGAGGGGTTTGTCAGTGTAGGGTTTGACGGGGAGGGGTTTGTCGGGGAGGGGTTTGTCTTGGAGGGGCTTGACAGGGAGGTGTTGGTCGGGGAGGGGTTGTCAGGGAGGGGTTTGTCAGTGTAGGGTTTGACGGGGTGGGTTTGACGGGGAGGGGATTGACGCGGAGGGGTTTGACAGGGAGGGGTTTGTCAGGGAGGGGTTTGATGTGCAGGAGTTTGACAGGGATGGGTTTATCGGAGAGGGATTTGTCAGGGTGGGGTTTGACGGGGTGCGGTTTGACAGGGAGGGGTTTGACGCGGAGGGGTTTGATGGTGAGAGTTTGACAGAGAGGGGTTTGACGTGCTGGGGTTTGACAGGGAGGGGGTTTGTCTGGAGGGGTTTGTCAGTGTAGGGTTTGATGGGGAGGTGTTTGACAGGAAGCGTTTGACCGGGAGGGGTTTATCGGGGAGTGGTTTGTCTGGGAGGGGTTTGTCAGGGAGAGGTTTCTCTGGGAGGAGTTTGACCGGGAGGGGTTTGACAGGGAGGGCTTTGTCAGTGCAGGGTTTGATGGGGAGGGGTTTGTCAGCGAGGGGTTTGACGTGGAGGTGTTTGATAGGAGGGGTTTGACGTGGAGGGGTTTGACGGGGAGGTGTTTGACAGGGAGGGGTTTGACGGGGAGTGGTTTGCCAGGGTGGGGTTTGTCAGTGTAGGGTTTGACGGGGAGGGGGTTTGACAGCGAGGGGTTTGTCAGTGTAGGGTTTGACGGGGAGGGAGTTGATGGGGAGAGGTTTGTCAGCGAGGGGTCTGACGTTGAGGGGTTTGATAGGGAGATGT